>NW_015536490.1:399055-413293 GCF_001515605.1 Sinocyclocheilus anshuiensis
TAAGCTGTTTATGTGGTAAGTGAAATTTTATGTACTGTAATGTAACAGGCAACCGTTAACAGTTGTCGTGTCGCGCCGCACCGTGCCGCATCAGCTAAAGTCTGTCTGCACTGGATGAGACAAAGCGACTGTTGAAAATCATTTGGAATTTGTGTCAGCACGTCATAAATAGAACGTGGCAGCAGTTTACTGTCGGGGATTTGTCGCGCCGCGCCGCATCCAGTGTAGACAGCATCACTGATTATAACAGGTTCTGTAGTATGTTGTTGCGCCGCTCGCGTCTGGTGTAGACACGGTGTTAGGCCCACCCCAAATGCTCTCATTGGTTGAGACGCATGACGACGCCCATCCCAAACCAGTACTGATCAACATCCCACCCCTCTTGTGACCCATGGTTTGTCTGTATGTGTATTCAAAGCCAGTGAGCAACGGACTTTCAAAATAATAATAGTAATAAAAATTGCGTGAAAGCGTGATAAAATCATTGTCGGCGTTAATTAATTAATGCGTTAACGCAATAATAATGTGTTAACTTGCCCAGCCCTAATAAACATACTAATATTTTATAATCCAAAAATAATAGCAACATATTCTGGTAGTTTACTTAATAATTTAAATTCCCTAAATTAGTCACATTTTATACAGCATTACAGCACCTAAAGGAGCGGTCCAAATGAACCAAGCCTTGGGCGACTAACATGGTCAGAAATTTATGTACAAATGTGTAAAATTGAACCCTTTCATAGGACAAGTCAGGTAAACAAAACACAATAAAAAAGGTTCTGCTCAATATATTGTAAACTTTCCCCAGATTGGGAGAGAAATAATGTTTTTGAGAATGAAAAAAAAAACTCCCTCAGACATTAAACATCAATTTTCTAACTAATTATTTACACATGTTTGGTCGCCCAAGCTTTAGTTTCTGTTGTAGGGGAAAATAAAACTACAACTACACACTTTTTTGCCCATGATGTCGTGAAAATGCATGTTGACAGCCTGGTCCACTGATTGTTCGGCCTCGAAAGTAATAAATCCAAAACCTAGCCAACGACCAAAAGTCAACAGAGCAGCAGGGTGTTGGGACAGAACAGCTATAAGAACATAAGAAGGATGGGGTGGGGGGTACCTGAGGTTCAGATGACATCACGGCCCGAATCACCAGGAAAGGTCACAGGTGGAGGCCCGAAAGGACCGAAGTGTTACGTATAATTTTGCTCCCTTCAATACTTTAACCCTGAACATATTTAATGATTAACAGCCACAGAGGGTATTCGATAACGGAAGTCAGGTCTTATGCAACCTCAGATCAGATTTATCAAATTATAGGTTTGATTTTTTTAAGTTTCATCCGAACCTCACTTTCATCACCACCCCAATCTTACACAACAAATGTGAGCAGCAACCACAGTTATCAATGCATAACAAGAATGATCATTACAACTACAGGTTTTACTGGTTTTTCTCAAAGCTTCCCAAAACGCTTTAGTACTTTGGGCAAACCGAGAGAACAAAGATTGAAACACTGCAACAAAAGCACCACAAGGATATAAGGATATTTGTGAAACATTTAATGCAGCCCAGGTTCTCGTGTGGTGTAAGCCCGGTTAATGCTCAATTTCAGTGATCTGCATGGAGGCTCGAGGACAGTGAAAAAGATGCCACCGCGTGCACCCATGCGTGCAGGGGTCGCGTAGTCAGAACTATCAAAGTGGGCCGCCGAAGCGGAGCGCGATTCCAAGGTCACTTACGCGATAAGACAGAGCACAATCCTCCAGCAGCAGCTGAGTTTAGCTGCGCCAGATCCACCAGTGTGAACTAGTTTCCGTCAGATCAGATAACTGTGGCAGAACTGGGCTGCGAGAATCTCCACTTTGGGATCTAACCTGATTCCGATTGCACGTCCTTTGAGACCGAAGAGATCTGAGAATTCGTACACTATGTGGAGCAGAACCATCTGTTTAAACGAGGACTAAATGTACTCAACCTGCCCTTCATCATCAGGCCTGGTTTCATTAAAAAGTCAATTTAATGCACTCATGTCTGTTACGGACTACTGGAAACTGAGTAGTTGTTGGGCTGTCTGGCAAATCTGTCATCTAGTAGGTCCTGTTTAGGTGCCGTTCACACTGGACAGCATCTGAACTCAATTTACTTTTGAAGGCGGTGAATTTGCACAAGCGATACTTTGACAACTGGTGCTTTAAGTGAGATGAATTTAGAGACACAACTTCCTGAAGAGGGTTTTGCGATGCTGAAAGTACTGCACACTAATGCACAGCACTCCTTGAATTCATTCCCATTTGCACTTACATCCAAAAAATAGCAATCCACTAGATGGTTGCTGGATGGCAAGTCGATCATCCTGGCCCTTCCCTTTTACGGTCAAAACATTGTGATATCCTGCATCCATAAAGCTACTGAGAACACAAACCTGACTTTAACAGCTAGGTAGTGTGTAATTACTCTATTATGAAGAGTAAAACGCAAACAGTGAACATCTGGCACACTATGGCACACTTGTTTTATGCAGTTTTTGTAAAGAGAAAGCAATGCGTAAATTGTCTGACAATAAGCCACTGCCTGTAGTTGGGCACAAATTGAAGCATTAACCATGTTTACACCAGAGAAACAGGCATGGGTGTGTTTCACACCATGCCTTAATCTGTGTGGTGCCACTATCTGTATTGTATCCTACAAGAAAGAACAGACATATCTCAGGAAAAATGTTAATGCATTCAAACACTTGACAAGGAAAACAGGGACATAAAAAGAAAGATAGAAAGGGCTTACTTAAATATACTACATTGCAATAAACACTCATTTTGTTGATTAATCAAATGTAAATGTTCATTAAATACTTATTTAATGTCTAAAGGTTAATAGAAACGAATTTCAGTGATTCAGGAAATTTAATAAGACAACTGCAAATGTTCACATGACAAACTATTCCACGTTTACCACAACGAGAGTGAAATGTGAGAAGCATTATAAGGTCAAACAGTAAACGCAGAGGAAACGGCTCTGTTTTCTGGAAGACATGGAGGACATGGTTTGAGAAAATGTAAATGTTGCGCTGCAATCTTTCCTTAAACTGTGCAAAACAGGATTTTAAAATGAAATAGCTGTTTTTTTTATTTCTTCAGTCATTGGTTTCATTTCTCATTTAGCTCTTCAGCTGGACCACGTCATGGCCACAGTGTGTTTTCAGCTGGTCATACATGTGCTGTTATGGAAAACAGGTACTAGCTAGATAAAAAAAAAACAGTGGATCTATTGAACTGTATTTGAAAAGTGTATTTTGAAATTTTACAGAGATCGTTCACACACTCCTTATCCTGTTATTTAATTTTCCCATGGAACACAAAACTGGAATTTATTGAAAAATCTTCACACTAAATGATGAAATTGGTTTAATTTTTGTGGCCCATGCAGCTATAAAGGGTCTTAAAGGCATGTTGAGGCCCTTGCTATTTTTCAATCTCCAAAAAACACTATTAAAAAGCAGAACACACAAGTCAAGCATTATATGTTTTAAGTCTTTTGAACAGATTAAGATTTAAGTACTTTTTAATAAACATATCTAGCAAGCATTCACATTCAGTTATTAAAAAAAAAAAACACACACACACACACACAAAGATAGTTCCATAATTTCTCCTTTTGTGTTCCACAGAAAAAAAAAAACAGCATACAGGTTTGAATAGAGTAAAAAAAGAGACCATTTTCATTTTTGGATGAACTATTCCTTTAAGGCACAAGCAGATGTGCAAGACGCTGAACTGACTGAGCATGTTTGATGCAAATGTTTGCGTGTCATGTGGATGCCGCTGATTTGCCTTGCCACCATGCAAGAGCTGAGACACACCAAACCAAGCATCACACACATGAGAGGGGCAGATGGCCTGCGTGATGTTCTCTTCTCTTTGGGTCGGAATAGTTTGTCTTGTGCATGAGGTGAGAGAAAGACTCAATGGGAGCGAATATGAATGTGTGGATTACCTCGAGGCCTCTGTTTCTCTGCGTCATAGATCATTACCACCTCTGTGACCTTCAAAAGGGAGAACAGGACCGTGAAGGACGAAGCCGACATAAAAAACGGCATCATATATAGAACATATTACATACAGTGGGGTTCAAAGGTGTGAAAATCACTTATTCAAAATCTAATTTAAAGCTGAAAATACCAATGAAATGTCATGTAAAATGAATAAGAGATATATTTAGGATTTTGCACATCTAGGTCACTTATCAATAAGCAAGAACATGACCATGTAACCTTTCGGACTCCACTGTTTATGCTCATTTGTGCATCGCCTGACATCATTTCAACATTTTTATGGAATTTATCTAGTTATTAATAAAGCCCGATTTAAGAAAAATGGTACATTTCTGCATCTGTGTCCATCTCACCACTCCAAATCTGTTGAAATAATCCCTGAGTTCAGCTTCTCCGCAATTATGAGGAATTCCACCCACAAATATCTTCTTAGATTTATTGCTGTCACTTTTGCTTCCTTTCTAAAACACACACACACAAAAAGAATATTTTAGCTTTTTTTAGAGTTAGGCAAAGACTGGACAACTAAAGCAATAATAAAATTAAATCAACTGCAGTTTTCAGACTATAATGAACATACTTGTATTAAAAAACAAAAACATGATGTGGTTTTACATTTTCAAGTTCTTACCCAGCCATCTTTTGCCCTAGTCTTCTCAGGTTGCATCCCTCTTGGCGTACAAGGCTTTGGGTCGATCTGCGAGAATAAACAGATAACACTTATTTAGTTAAACGAAGAAATCAAACCAGCATGCCATTGGAGCACTTGATTTTGGGGTCAAATGATGCAGATGTTTTTAAGTGAGCATGAAATGTGATGCATTTATCATAACTGGGCAAAACAGGATTATCAGTGATTCTCCTCACATTTCTTCCATCCAGGTTATGAGGTTTGGTGTCCAGGACAGTCCGTACGCAGTTGGGGTCTTTAAACTTCACAAAGCCGAAGCCCCTGGACTGATTTGTGCTTTTATCTTTCATGATGACACAATCCACAACCTCTCCATACTGAGAAAAGTAGTTTCGCAACGTCTCTAACAAAACACAGAAAGGAATAATTAGGACAAAAACGGGACTTTTGATACATTTAGAACTGTGGTTCATAACTGGTGGGTATCTGACAACTGGCAGAAGTGAGCCAAACCAGACTAGAGTCCAGATTCAATATAATAACTTCAACCTTAAAAACCAATGTAATATCTGGGTTCTGACGCAACACCAGCTGAGAACCACTGCTTCAGATCATCATTCTTCAGAGCCACACCGACAGATTCTATAACAACACATGCACAACAGCCCAATGCAGCGCAGATGTATGTCAAAGCAAGAATGACATTACATGCAATTACTGACATAAAATCATCATATGACAGGAATAAGTACAGCAAACGAGGCTTGTATAACATTATATGAAAAGCATATTTAAAAAGAAAGCATTAAAAAAAATATACGCCACAAACAATATTAGATCATTTTCCAATCGATTTCCTCATTGCATTTTACGCATGCCATTTGATACAGGCTTTATCTGATTTCTGGAGCTTGCATCTAACCGGCTCTCTCACTTGCACCCACATACTGAAAAGGCAAGCTCAGCCCCTGAGTGACAGCCTGGTTTCTACACTGGGTACATGCCGAGCAAATATAAGATTATGGAGAATATTATAGCGTGCATCAAGCCATCAAGCATCAATAATGAAACGCACACTATGGTGATACAGGCTTGGAGTGCTCACACTTGCATTATTGAAGAGCAACTAATGTTACTGTATAAAACTATAAAAACGACAGTTACACTCACCCTGGGTGGTGCTCCAATCCAACCCACCCACAAACAGCTTCCTGCAACACAAAGATGAGGGAACGTCACAATGCATTTGTGTTCATTCAGAAAGGAACATGAGTCAAGGTGAAGGAGAGAAAACCCGTTCGCCCTTGGCAGAGAAAGCCTGATCTGAGCGGTCTAACGAGTCATAAGCAGAAATCAACCATACATTCGATTAACCCCGATCCACTCTGAAACCATCTCAGACATGAGCCGGTTTAACAGATCTAAGTTACCTGGCTGATGTAAACTACTGCAGGCTGGGTCACACTGTGCATGCATGATTTTCTCTTCTGGTCTGATTATAAATCTTACAGCATGAAAGTCAGAGAGATGAAATCCTCCAATATGACTGTTAAAAAAAGTACTATTTGTAGTAAAAAAAACAAAAAAAAAAACAAGAGTGATACAAGTCTCCAGTTTGTGATTATAAACTTACAGGATAACAAGACTCTAGTTTGATTATAAAACGTACGATATGAAAGAAAGAAAGCGATATAAACCTCCAGTTTGTGTTTTATAAAACATACACTATAAAAGGAGAGTGATAAAATACTCCAGTTTGTTTATAAGAAACTTACTGCAAAAAAACTACAAGCCTCCAGTTTGACAGCTGATCCATTTTCTGCCAATCTATCTCTTTGCTATTTTATTCAAGCATTTTATCAGTTAAATGAACTGAAAGCATGTCGGTGTCAAACTGAAGGAGTTTACTGGAGCTCGGCAGGCTGGCTCGCTCGTATCTGCTGTCCTCCGGGCGGCCCGCTGCGCATCTTTCTCCGCCGGAACGGGACGGGTAACGTTACGTTACATTCAAACACTGTCATATAATAAATACACCGTGTCTTACCCGATTTCATCTCCAGCTATGTTGCTGTTCATCTCCGTGGCGAGGGTTGTGGACGGGAGTGCTGACGTGGGTCCGCTCGCTCGGTCTCCTGCCGGTCTCCGCCGCCCGGGAAGGTCACACTCCGCTTTCGGTTCAAACCGAATCTGCGCAACACTGACGCGAGACACGGGGCGCCCCGGCAAGGGCAGTGCATTGAGCGCGCAGGATGATGGGAAATTGAGTCCACTAGGCGAAAGTAAAAAATATAAACAAAATATTAGAATGTTTTATGTAAATAGTCTAAATATAGATATAATTATTAAGATGTAGCCTATAATATATTTATTATTCAAGTAACATTATCATATATTGGGCGTAAATAAACAATAGCAACATTGATCGATATTAGCATGAGTATGTCCAAGAAAGTTCACTCGCAAATTAATTTGATTTTGAAGAATGTCCTGGCTATTTTTTTTTAATATAGTGATAATTACTGATGACTGAGGCTGTCCAGCTTTGCCATTCACTGACGATTCAGCTCTGTTCTCATAAAAGTTCATGTGAAAGGCAGCAAAAAGCAATTCAGGAATGAATCACTATTTTTCTCAGGTTTTTTTTCCAGTGATTCGGTTGTTCCAGGTCACAAAACAGGTCCGAATGATTTGTTGGCAAATCAGACTGATTCAGTACATGACTAACTGATCCGGTTGAAGTGGTTCACAGGTCAATGGAGGGCATATTTACTCCTTATTTCAGTTTGTTTCTCACACTAAGCCATCATATGACTTCAGAAGGCTTGAAATAGAGTGCATTAACCACTTTTACAAAATTTCTAATGTTTTATGGTGCTTTTACATTCTTTTTGACACATAGAAATTCAGTCCCCATTTAATGTAATTGCATTGGAGAATTTGGCCTGTACATTATTAAAATGTCTCCTTTTTTATTCCACAGAGAAAAGAAAAGGTTTGTAAAGACTTGAGTAAGTAAATGAAAACAGAATCCCTTTTTTTGTGAACTATCTCTTTAAGAAATGTCAGTTCTGAGTGTGCTTAATTGTGATCCAGTGATAAGCTGTTTGGAATGTACTATCAGCAAACCTGGTTCAACAGGTTCAAAGATACACTATTATCAGTGTTTATAGGACAGGAGAAGGAGCTGCTACAGTATAGAGTATGTAAACCAAAGAGGATTTATACGCAGCCAAACATTTCTATTAATTAGGCTAATGATTCAATCCACTATATTAATCTGTCGGGAGTTAATTTAAATAACATGCAACCACATTACCTAAGCAGGACAAATTAATTTGCTTTCAATAGTCAATTTAAATGAATGAATTCAGATTTCCCATAGTGTTTTGTTTGCTGCTCACAGAGTGTGAATTGTTATAGCCTATGCAAAGGGATCAATTAAGATGTTGCAGGAGAACACAGACATGCCAGTTTTGACACAATATCAATACTATTTTGTAACACAGGAATGTTAGGTATGCAAGTAGCCTACAAAATATTAACTGAAATATTGATGAAAACTGCAAAAAAAAAAAAAAAGTGTTGTCGTCCAGTATGTAAATACTTCAGAAAGTCCACTTGTTCTGTACAATTGCTTAACTATCCGTGACCTTTATCAGTGACCTATGAACTTTAACTATCAGTCTCACGTGATTAGAGTTAATAGTGACACTCCATGCCTCTTGAAACTACTTAAATGCACACATACAAAAGTGCCACAGTAGTACTTTTTTTGCATCATGTGTTTTCATGTATGCATACATGCATATGGTAATCATTCAGTACCGTGGTATACAATAGGGTCCAAAATTAGATCACTATGGAAAATATATTCGCCTGTTTTTATTTGTGTGAAAAGTTAAACTGCAAATTAATTCGACAGTTAATTAGTATTTGATCTGTCCAACATTTTGCATTTATGAAATCACTCATGAACTCCTGTAGAACTTTATGATCCATGTTATCCAGCATGATGTGACAAAAGAGTTCACGTCACACATTTGCAACTGTTTGACAAATTAAAAGTTGTTGGAATAAAAAAAAAAAAAAAAGTAATTGCGACTTGAGAAAATAGTCATAATTGTGAGATAAAAACTCTAAATTACATTTTTTTCAGTTTTTTTCTTTTTAATAGTATGGAAAAAAATACTATGCAATTCAATGGCTACTGTCAACTGTTTGGTTACCAACAGAAGAAAGTAATTCATACAGATCTGGAACAACTTCAGGTTGTGTAAACCACATAATTTTTATTAAAGGGGTCATATGATGCGATTTCAATTTTTCCTTTCTCTTTGGAGTGTTACAAGCTCTTGGTGCATAAAGAAGATCTGTAAAGTTGCAAAGACTAAAGTCTCAAATCCAAAGAGATATTCTTTATAAAAGTTCAGAGTCAGCCACACCTACCTAAAACGGCTCGTTCTAACACGCCCCCACATGTCTACCTCACTATCTGGGCGGCGTTATGCAACCCTTCCCACATCTTCACACAAAGAAAGAAGGCGTAACTTTTATTCTCGCTGTAGTATTGTTGCCGCCGCCATGCCGTGGGGACACTGTGTGCTTCGTTGTGAAAGCGAAACTACTTTGTTTGGTCTTCCAAAAGAGGACAATATCCGCTTCATCATGCCTAGAGCTGATCCGGCCGGACACGGCATCACAGTATGGTGTGGGGCATAACATTTCCGTCTCACGCTTGAGGGATTCGGCCAATCACAACGCACTGGATAGCTGGCCAATCAGAGCACACCTCGCTTTTAAATAATGTGTTTTTTTAACTTTAAACCGCATAAACGCATTTCATTACACCAAATACACAAAATAATGTTCTTTTTAGCAGCATCATATGACCCCTTTAAACATATTTTTGGGTAACCTGTCCCTTTAAATTAGTTTTTGAGTCCCAGATTTTCAATGTGGTCCCAGACTTTTGCACAGCATATCAAAGTGCCATTGTATTATCATCTACAATCACTGCACCATGGTTCTGCAACATGAAAATGCATAACCAAGGCATTTTAAACAGTAAAGGACAGTGAGGGTTACAGCTGTTGGGTTAACCATCATGAATCAGAAGCTGTTCCAGCTGTAGAGAGCAATGCATGTGAGAGACCACCCCCTTCTCCGAGGACTCCTTATCAACACTGATTCTTGCACAATCAGCAGTTCTATAAATATATAACACTGAAGTCACGACAGAGTCGATCTCTTCAGTCGCTGCGCGTTGATACAAGCCCACACCACATCTGTCAACACTCAACAATCCAGCATGACCACCGCGCAGCCGATCTTCTCAAAGGGCGAAAACTGCAAACAAGTGTGGCACGACGCGAGTGCTGACTACAATGAGTCCGACACACACTTGGAGATCATGGGGAAACCCGTTATGGAGCGCTGGGAAACTCCATATATGCACTCTCTTGCAACAGTTGCTGCGTCTAAAGGTAATGTCCCATTTAATTATCGATCAGTGAGTCAATGAAGTAATTCGCTGCGTTACGTTTTTGCTGAAAGTGACTTTATTACGGTCCTATTATATTTAAATGTGTCCATATTATCTGTCAAAACCCCTTTAAACAAGACAAGTTCTCAATAACACTGCAAACTTGCGAATCCTATTATGGCGATTCTGAAATTAATCATTCAGTTGAATCGACTCTTTTGAACAAACCTTTATAGATGATTCGTTCTTGAATCGGTCCTCAACGGTTCACAAGTCGACAACTCACTGACTCACTGAACCTTGTACTGTCCGAATATGCGTTTATTTACCTACTATATATTAATGTGTGTAATTAATATTACGGTAATGTAGGATATTAATATAGAAATGCTGACGTTGCCTCGTGACCTTCCTTGACCGTCCGTTACCTAATTAATATTAATCACCTGCTACTAGAATTCCTTGTACCTGAACTTTGACGTTGTGGCCATCAGATAAGAATGCGTTATCCATAAGTGTGACACAAACACGTGCTTATGCCACGACGACAGATGCAAACTACAGAAGTAACACACTAGCCCTGCGTCTCAATGGTCATACTATCCATCCTAAATAGTATGTGAGATTAGAATAAGCGTCCCAAAGAATAGTATGTTGAAAAGAGTATGCCAAAAGTCCCCGGATGGTCTACTATTTCAGGTCGATTTTTGAAGTGTCCTGTATAGATGATTCGTTATTGAATCGGTCCTCAGCGGTTCACAAGTCGACAACTCACTGACTCTGAACCTTGTACTGTCCGAATATGCGTTTATTCACCTACTATATATTAATGTGTGTAATTAATATTACGGTAATGTAGGATATTAATATAGAAATGCTGACGTTGCCTCGTGACCTTCCTTGACCGTCCGTTACCTAATTAATATTAATCACCTGTTACTAGAATTCCTTGTACCTGAACTTTGACGTTGTGGCCATCAGATAAGAATGCGTTATCCATAAGTGTGACACAAACACGTGCTTATGCCACGACGACAGATGCAAACTACAGAAGTAACACACTAGCCCTGCGTCTCAATGGTCATACTATCCATCCTAAATAGTATGTGAGATTAGAATAAGCGTCCCAAAGAATAGTATGTTCAAAAGAGTATGCCAAAAGTCCCCGGATGGTCTACTATTTCAGGTCGATTTTTGAAGTGTGGATCCGAGCACACTCTAATGGCTAATATTGCCCACAATCCATTGCGTTTTGGTGAAGGATTCTGTCCAGAACTACAAACACGAATAAAACGCGTTAAAAACTACAAACATGGCGGATGTGCGCGACCGGCGGTTAGTTAGAGAGGCTAGTGACCTCTCTTTACTCCTCACATGCCTTACTCTTTTCTGAAATATCACCTCCTGCAGCTCCAGGGGCAGGGCCTTTCCCATGTCAATAATATGGCGTAGTAAAATATATACACTTAATGGACAAAATGTAATTGTAGTAAAGTATGAATAAGAAACCATGTGAATCAGCATAAACAACGTGTCTCCTCTTGTTTGGGAATGTAGGTGGAAGGGTGCTTGAGATCGGCTTTGGGATGGCCATAGCAGCCACTAAAGTGGAGTCTTTCCCTATTGAGGAGCACTGGATCATTGAGTGCAATGACGGTGTATTCCAGAGGCTACAGGAATGGGCCAAAAGTCAGCCACATAAAGTAAAGGAAATATATCTGATTTGTAGTGAGTTATTATTACAAACCAGTTGATGATTTCTTAAACCATTCATTATTTTGGTTATACTTGCACAGATTGTTCCTCTGAAAGGCCTGTGGGAAGATGTGGTGCCAACCCTACCCGACAATCACTTTGATGGTAAAATAATTGTAATATTTACTATAATGTAAGCAAAATATATTTTTAAAGATGGTTAAAATTTTGTCAAAGGAGGTGAAAAGTGTTTACTTGCTCATGACTGTACATAAAAAAATAAGAAAAAATATATATACAAGTTGTATATATTAAACTTTTTTTTTTCTTGAAAGAAATTAACTTTTATGCAACAAGGATGCATTAAATAAATCAAAAGTGACAGTAAAGAGATTTATAAGGTTACAGAAGATTTGCTGAAAAGAAATGCTCTTCTTTTGAACTTTCTATTCAATAAAGAATCCTGAAAAAACTGTATTCTCACAAAAATACGAAGCAGCTCAACTCTTCAGCATTTGTAATATTAAGAAATGTTTCTCGAGCAGCAAATCAGCATATTAGAATGATTTCTGAAGGATCATGTGACACTGAAGACTGGAGACATGATGCTGCAAATTCAGCTTTGACTCACAGAAATACATAATTTTACAATATATTAAAATAGAAGTTATTTTAAATTGTAATAATATTTTGCATTTTTACTGTAATGCAGCCTACAAGACTTTCAAAACAAAGAATTTACCAACCCCAAACGTTTGAATGGCAGTGTAAATTTTGTCTAATATACAGTACTGTGCATAAGTCTTAGGCCATTAGTATGTTCACCAAATAAATAAATACACACATACACGTTTTAAGAGTTATTTCTTTCCTCTGCTGTAGTGTCAGTAGTAAATAATAGTTTACGAATATTTTACATTACTGATATATTAGTTTATTTACTTTATTTCCAAACACTCTTTTTGACTTTAATTGTAATAATTATAATTCAGTGAGATTTTTTTGTATGCACAAGGAGTCTGACAACAACCAGTGCTGCACACAGAGATCTGATCTCAGCGTCATCAGTCTGTCTGTGATTACATGAAGAAACAGAACAAACTGAGACAGACTCAATCCAGAAGAACTGTGGAAACATCTCCAAGACCCTTGAAGAAACCTTAATGTAAACTGATATTTCCTACTGACACACTACCGCAAAAGATATAAAAAATAACTGGCTTAAAACCATTTTTTGTTGGTGAAAATACTAATAGCCCAAGAATTTTGCACAGTACTGTTTGCAATATATTAAATTTGTATTATATAAAGTCATGGAATCGTGACAGATGTGTGAAATTGCATATATTTGTCCTCCAATCACAGGTATTCTTTATGACACATATCCCTTGTCAGAGGAGACCTGGCACACACATCAGTTCAACTTTATCAAGGTTTGTGGACAGTTACATTGAAACCATGAGTTGATGTTTGCTGTGAGTGATCACCATGAACTGTGCTGTCAGGGTCATGCTAACAGACTGCTGAAGCCTGGCGGTGTGCTCACATACTGTAATCTCACTTCCTGGGGTGAGCTGCTGAAAAACAAATATAACCACATCGACAAAATGTTCCAAGTGAGTAACTCAATTCCTGACACACTCCCTTCTCACTAAATCCATATCATTGTGCTCTGGTTTTATGAGACACTACTTTTAAATTTTTTTCCCCCCAGGAGACACAAGTTCCCCACCTGCTGGAAGCTGGATTCAAAAAGGAGAAGATCAGCACCACACTGATGGACATCAGTCCTCCCAGTGAATGCAAATACTATTCCTTTAATAAGATGATCACACCAACTATTCTTAAATAAGAAAAAAACAAACTGTATATAAATCAGAAATCATTCTACTGTCAAGTGTCTCTAAAATGGATTGAATTCATTTATAAGGGTAAATTGTATTAAATGCTCTCAAAATGACTAGAAAAAGGTTTTATAAATGACTATTCATAGTTGTGCTATTCATAGACATTTCTTTTTTGATTGTACTTCATCAAAATAAACACTACATAATTAACATGTTGCTACCTGTTGTGCTTTATAAGGTAGTCAGTATTGTGAATGTATTCACAGATAAAGTGTTATTTTTAGGTACTATTATAGTTTTTAATTAACATTTGTGACCCTGGAGCACAAAAGCAGTCTCAAGTCGCTGGGGTATATTTGTAGCAATAGCCAAAAAAAAACATTGTATGGGTCAAAATGTTTGATTTTTCTTTTATGCCAAAAGATAATGTTCCATGAAGAGATTTTGTACATTTCCTACTGTAAATATATTAAAACGTAATTTTTGATTAGTAATATGCATTGCTAAGAACTTAATTTGGACAACT
>NW_015536490.1:413382-416138 GCF_001515605.1 Sinocyclocheilus anshuiensis
ACCCTTATGACTGGTTTTGTGGTCCAGGGTCACATTTTATTTTTTTATAATTTCTGCGTTCATGTTAATTTTAGTCTGTTAAAATTCTGTTATTTTAGTGCATCAAGTTAAACTAAATGAAAACGAGAAAACCTTAACTAGCTTAAATAACATACGTTTTTTAATGTTTTGTTTCAGTCAACTTTTTTTTTTTTCCAAGTAACAAAAACGTTTTTAATGTTTTTCGTTTCAGTTAACTATAAGGCTGCCTCAGACCTCCTCTTGAACTTTTTTTTGTTGTTGCTTAAGTCAGCTGTTTTGCAGACATCTTTTATCATTACAGTAAACTTTCTTCAGGTATTGTACCACTGAAGTATCCATAAGTTAGTGTTTTGCTCAAGAAGGTCATTGAAATTCAGCAAATACTACCATGTTATATGTTTCATTGCATTACAAAATGTGTGTCTGGTAGAAATGTGCCTAAAATGTCAATGTCACATGGCTTAATTTACCTGAATGGGGAGAGTCCAAACCTTATTTACAAGTACATAGTATACATACAATTATAAAGGCTCAGTTCTGACCTAATCATTTGTAGATTAAGTCTTTTCAGAACACACAATGATAACTACTGCACCACCATGACAACACAAATATCTGCATCTAACAGAAGTCAGTGCACTCGGCGGTGAAGCAGAAAGTCTTTATTGTAGCTACAAAGAGGAGGAGCTTAAGCTCAAACCAGAGGAGCTCCTGAGCAAACAGCCTTCTGAGCACAACAAATGACCAGTATTAAATAAACATCTCAGAACAGACACACAAACACAATCACACCTCACTTGCGATACCAAATTCTCATTTTCTTTTCTCGCTTGATCTTCTTCTGTAACTGCAGCGTTCCATAAAGCAGAGCCTCTGCTGTTGGAGGACAACCTAGACGGACAAATAATCTTATTATACTATACACTCATTAGAGACAATTCTGATAAAGGCTATAGTAGGACTGGCTGATATGGACAATAATATTTACACTTTTTTCATATCATACAATATTGATAATTACCACAATATTGCTTTGCAATAGGGAATGAAATGCTTTCACAAAGTCATTTGCACCGCGCTCTTTTGTCACTTAATATTTTATTTTGGTGCATTAATCTATTAAATTAGTTAGTATATAAAACCATGATCATGAATGAAATGCTTTCCACGTGTTTGTTAACCCTTGAGAATTAATGTAAACATAACTTGTTTGTTCACAAGTAAACTCCACAGAGTAGCTACTTTTTAATTTATGCAACCATGAAATCCATTTTATTTTGCCCTAAATTCTGTTTTCCATTTAATTTTTTCTGTAGTCTGTGTTTTATGATTTAATACCAATTCATCATCAACTGGTGTCTAATTAAACGAATTAATACAACTTTAATTGAACCTTAAAGTAAATATAACAATTAATTTACAACAAAACATTGCATTTTTATTTTTATTTTATTTTTGTGAAGTGTCTCTCAGAGCAGAGCAGTTCTGGAGATGAAGTTCATGTGTTCATGTCTCTCATACCCTGAAAACATTGTGAGCTTCGCGTGTACATGAGTTCGTGTATCAGATGAAACCGCAGCACTCATTCACACAGAAACACGCTGATCATGCTACAGGTTGAACGAAATGAAACACACCTGGGACGTAGATGTCCACTGGAACGATACGATCACAACCCCGGACCACCGAATAAGAGTAGTGATAGTAGCCACCACCGTTAGCACAGCTTCCAGAAAGAAAGAAACAAGACAATTTTAGTAGAAAAACATAATGAAGTATGATAAAAATAAACTAGTTTGTCCTGATCAGCTTATTTATGTTTCTCACCTTCCCATGGAAATAACGTATCTGGGTTCTGGCATTTGATCATACACCTGCCATTAGCAAGACATTCATACATTATAGCAGCAGAACAATCATTACACTAAAGCATAATCAGAAATATTAAAGAGATACTTCACCCAAAAATGAAAATTTTGTCATCATTTACTCGCCCTCATGTCATTCCAAATCTGCATGAGTTTCTTTCTTCAGTTGAACACGAAAGTAGCATTTTGAATAGGGTTGGGTATCGTTTGTTTTTTTTCTATACCGGTGCCAAATCGATACTTTTAAAACGGTTCTGGTGCCTATTATTAAAAATAAATACAAATTCTCCAAAAAATGATGGATTGGCCATTAGCACTATAAACACATGATGTCCGTTTCATTCATACTGGACGCCAGATGGCGCCTTCGCACAGAAAATCCACATATCCAGTCACAGAAGTAGACAACTCATTATCCTCCAGGAAATCCCTTATATGGACAAAGGCATCTTTATTATATCTGTAACTGAGTAAACAGAACATATAAACATTTTGAATGATAAAACAAAGACAATAAACACTCGACTGCGACAATATAGTTTATCTGTGTTATTCAAGCCATCTCTGGTATTTTCATAATAATTAATTATATTTATACTGAACAAAAATATAAACGCAACACTTTTGTTTTTGCCCCCATTTTTCATGAGCTGAACTCAAAGATCTAAGACTTTTTCTATGTACACAAAAGGCCTATTTCTCTCAAATATTGTTCACAAATCTGTCTAAATCTGTGTTAGTGAGCACTTCTCCTTTGCCGAGATAATCCATCCACCTCACAGGTGTGGCATATCAAGATGCTGATTAGACAGCATGATTATTGCACAGGTGTGCCTTAGGCTGGCCACAATAAAAGGCCACTCTAAA
>NW_015536490.1:416510-429920 GCF_001515605.1 Sinocyclocheilus anshuiensis
GCCTTTTATTGTGGCCAGCCTAAGGCACACCTGTGCAATAATCATGCTGTCTAATCAGCATCTTGATATGCCACACCTGTGAGGTGGATGGATTATCTCAGCAAAGGAGAAGTGCGCACTAACACAGATTTAGACAGATTTGTGAACAATATTTGAGAGAAATAGGCCTTTTGTGTACATAGAAAAAGTTAGATCTTTGAGTCCATGAAAAATGGGGGCAAAAACAAAAGTGTTGCGTTTATATTTTTGTTCAGTGTATAATCCATTGCTAATCGATGTATTCTTTTTAAAGTAGCCTATAGAACATATTTTCTGCCTCATTCTGTGACAAGAAGCCACATCAGATCACAAAAGGAAGCATTTGACTGGTGTTGTGGAGTAAAAAGGTTATAATGTTCTCTTTTGTTGGATAACAGGTTTAGAAATGTGAATACAAGGGAGGTTTAGCTTTAGGCATTTTAATTTAAGCATGTTTAGCTTAGTTAACGGAAGGCTACATGCTGCCATCAGAGCAAGTGTAATTAGTGCATTCACGCGCTCCTCGGATGCTCTCATTTCCCGAGTTGTGCTTTTAAGTTGGAATGTGAAAACAACATGGACACTCTCGTTACTACAAAGATTTGTATTATTAGAGCTTTCCGACTTGAGTTCGTGTGCATTTTCTCAATCGGGAAATTATTTTTCTATATTATATGATGCTTCTTACGTCCTTTTCGGAGAACCAGAGGACAAATATTTAAATCGATCGCTCAGGCATGGCACCGAAATGAGGCAGCGAAATCTGCATTCTGATTCGGTTCTAGTACATACCGGTTACATAGGTACCGGTGCCATATTGGTACCGGGTTTCGGTACCCAACCCTAATTTTGAAGAATGTTAGGAACAAAGCAGTTGACGGTAGCAATTGACCTCTACAGTATGGAAAAAAATACTATGGAAGTCAATGACCACCGTTAACGGTTTGGTTACCCACATTCTTCAAAATATTTTTTTTTGTGATCAACAAAAGAAAGAAACTCATACCGGTTTGGAACAACTTGAGGGTGAGTAAATTACAAAATTTTCATTTTTGGATGAACTATCCGTTTAAACCTAGTACTAAACATTTATATTTACAGCAGGGGTGTGCAATAATGACAAAAAATGAAATCTCGACATTGTCGGGAATTTTGGCTATAACGATAATTAGATGATATTTTGCTGAGCGTGTTATTGTGCTGGTACTTTGCCAGGTTTAGGACTGCCGTGGACATCTGACTCCCAAAGATTTTGATATTCTTCATATTCTGTGCGGTGATTAGTTTGCAGGAGTAACAAATTGATTTGTACCTTTTATGGGCATTTTTATATTTATAAGACCAATTTTTTCTAACCTAATTAAATGTCTTCATCATCTTTTCGGTCAAATTCTTACATTTAATCAATAGATTTACATAGTAAGACACTATAGGGCTGTTAGCAATCAAATAAAATCAGTATCAACAAACTTTGTGTTTGCAATGCAGAGGTGGCATGCAGAATCTGCATCTGAATCGGCATTTACACTGTTTAATGCAGGACAAGAATGCATTTAACCTGCAGTTACAAATGCATTACTGTTTTGATATTTTAAACATAATGTTGAATAGCCTACTAATATTTGAAGTTATTAAAAAAAAATGAAATTATTGATATTCTTCATATTCTGTGCGGTGATTAGTTTGCAGGAGTAACAAATTGATTTGTACCTTTTATGGGCATTTTTATATTTATAAGACCAATTTTTTCTAACCTAATTAAATGTCTGCATCATCTTTTCGGTCAAATTCTTACATTTAATCAATAGATTTACATAGTAAGACACTATAGGGCTGTTAGCAATCAAATAAAATCAGTATCAACAAACTTGCAATGCAGAGGTGGCATGCAGAATCTGCATCTGAATCGGCATTTACACTGTTTAATGCAGGACAAGAATGCATTTAACCTGCAGTTACAAATGCATATTTAATGTTTTGATGTTTAAAAAACAAAACGTTCAATAGTGATATTTGAAATGATTTTGGGAAAAAGGGAAATATACAGTACTTTAAATATAAACCTAAAATCGCCAGTAGGTGGTGGCAAATCACTGCATGAATGAGTCAGTCAATACGTTTATATGGACAACAATACTCCCGATTTTAATACGATTAAGACAATACTCTGATTAAGAATCTACCATGTAAACAGAGATTTTTGATTACCTTAATCCGGCTAAAGTCATAATCGAAGTAAAAAGAAATCGAATTAAGATATGTGGAGTATTCCTATTTTAGTCGCATTACTGAAGTGTAGTATAGACATGTAAACACCTTAATCACATTATTACCGTCATGAAGGACTTTTCACCACATTTTGCGACAGTATACACACACGGCAGTGCTCAACCGTTTGACGGCAAATAAACTAGCTTCAACACCCGCCGTTGTCTGTATGCACGTACAAATAATTAACTGCACTTGAAGCTTTCATAAAATTAAAAATGAAACACACAAAACTGTTGATTACCTTAATCCGGCTAAAGTCATTTTCGAAGTAAACAGAAATCGAATTAAGACATGTGGCGTATTCCTATTTTAGTCGCATTATTTAAGTGCAGTAAAGACATGTACACACCTTAATCACATTATTACCGTCATGAAGGACTTTTCACCACATTTTGCGACAGTATACACACACGGCAGTGCTCAACCGTTTGACGGCAAATAAACTAGCTTCAACACCCGCCGTTGTCTGTATGCACGTACAAATAATTAACTGCACTTGAAGCTTTCATAAAATAAAAAATGAAACACCCAAAACTGTACATGGCATCATCACGAAGACGAACTATATGTTTATATGTGAAATTCCGGAGGGGACGTCGGATGGCGTCACGTTGGGACATAATGACGTGTGCCATTAATCGAACTATGTACTATAACATGTAAAATGGGAACATGAAAGAAATATTTTAAAAGCAACTCATGTAAACACCATAATCATAATACTGGCTTATTTAGAATAAGGTAAATAATTAGATTACTGATGTCCATGTAAACGTAGTCAGTGAGTCATTCATTCAACCAATTCGTTCAAACAGCTGATTGATTCAGTAACGAAACACCGTCGTGTGTTGCTCAGAGATGCAAAATAGTTCTGCTGTGGCTTCCTTTGGAACTATTTTTGTTGATGAAATAGAGCAAAAAGAGGAACTTGTGTCTAAAATGTAAGTCAATTAATATTAACTTCTTGTTTATTGGACTGTTTTATAAAATCAGTATCACATTTGCAATCGTCTGATATTTGGAGAAAAAACTATACTCTCAGATATAAATATATAAGACATTTAAAAGTCATACGGGGGCATATTTGCCCCCTTATGTTGAATTTTGGGGGGAATCTAAATGTATTTTAATAGACTAAATCACGCAGTGGAAGTGTGAACTCTAAATGTGCACCACGCAGTAGTCTAACCTACATATCATAGTTTATGCGCGCACTTTATTGGTGTGCTTTTATTTGGCTTTTGCGATATATTCGATAATGTCAAATCGCATATCGTTTAAACAAGAATTACGATATTATCGTAGACGATATATATCGCACACCCCTAATTGACAGGCAAGTTTATTACTATTGATATGGTGCAATTACCTTCCGCAATGCAGGAGCCATCTTGTTGGTTAGCGTCCCTGCGACTATCATGACATCAGCCTGTCTGGGACTGGCTCTGAATACAACACCAAACCGATCCATGTCATAACGAGGGGCGGCCATGTGCATCATCTCCACTGCACAACATGCCAGGCCAAAGGTCATGGGCCATAAGGAGCTCTGAAATACAAACATTTGACTTTTTTTTTTGTTTGTTTTTTTTAACTTTTCCCCTCATTTTTACAAAAAAATATTCAACTTTGCATCACAGGAATAAATTGTTATTGATCAAATAAATGTAGCCTTAGTGAGCAGAAGAGACTTCTTTCAAAAACATTAGAAAAAAGAAAAGAAAAGAAAATCTACTGACACCTAATTTTTGAACGGTAGTGCATGTATTTAGTGTTTTTAAAACACATTTTTGTAATGTGTAAAGCAGGGGTGTCCAGTCCTGCAGAGTTCAGCTCCAACCACAATTAAACACATCTGAACCAGCTAATCAAGGTCTTATTAAGCATACGAGAAACTTCCAGAGAGGTGTGTTGAGGCACATTGGAGCTAAACTCTGCAGGACGGTGGCCCTCCAGGACAGAGTTTGGAGACCCCTGATGTAAAGAGTTGCGTACTCTGCGCGCCCAGTTGACCAGATCGTCCAGCTTGGTGATGATGTATTCACCCTTGCTGCTGACCGCTGAAGCTGGTCTTGGTGCCAGAGCTGTGCTTTTCTCTCTGAACGGGACCAGACTGGAAAGAAGGGTATGCACAGTTAGTAATAACTACCCAGTTAATAGTGTAATAGTTATTCTGTAACTGCCCAGGATGGGTGACATACAACCATAACAAAACCATCCACTTCGCACCTTGTGGTGTTTTCATCCTTTTTGTCTGTCAGAGGAACCTTTTTATGAGCAGAAAATGATGAAATGGCCCTATATTACAAGCACAATATCAAGTTTAAAAAGGTGTTACAACATTTTATATAAAATAAGGAAAAAAGATACTTAAAACTAATTCAAAACTTACCTTAGATTCAAGGAACCAAGGGCAGGAAGGCGAGGAACTGAAATAACACATTTAAAGTTATGTTTTTATACAAAAACAAACTTGCACATATGAGATCAAAAAAATACATGAAAACCATAATAATAATAACAACAACATATATATATATATATATATTGCTTCAACTTTACAAACAAGGTACATAATCGCATTCTACGCATTCTAAATAAACTTGCACATATGAGATCAAAAAAATACATTAAAACCATAATAATAATAACAACAACATATATATATATATATATATATATTGCTTCAACTTTACAAACAAGGTACATAATCGCATTCTAGAAAATAACAATAAAATAACTTAAAAATAAGAATACTGTGCCTAAATCTCTGCTCACTATGTGATTAGACATTTTTTTAAACTGCAATAAATATTTCGCTCATTTAATTCTTGATTCTTCTGCTTCATTAAGATACTAAATATCAATTTTGTGGCAGCGATTTACAAAAACACTGCATATCGCCTGCCTGAATGGCATTTTGACTTTGAAAGCCATAAGTAATAAAACATATCTTTGCACAACTTTAATCTGTAAGCAGTGAGTCTCAGATCAGTCATGTTGAGTAACAAGGTCAGCGAGTAAAGCCCATCATAGCACGAAAGAATTCATTCAACAACTGAAGATGCAATGTAGTTTAGTTACATCTAATGCATTCCACACATATATACGCTGCAGTGATAGCAATACTGCGCCATGCAGAGAATTTAAATCGTCTAGGATCAAGCTCGTTTACTCACCCATCAACGCCGCCATCTTTGCCTGTTACCTACTTCCGGTCGCGCTGCGACTTCTTCCTCTCTCGAGTTTTTTGGCGGGTTGGCAAACCAACGTTAAAGGTGCATTTCCGCCACCTACTGGTCTGGAGTGTGAAACATACACGGTTCAGCTATGAATTATTCAACCGTTATAGATAAAAGAAAAAAATAATATTAATATAACTCTAACTTCAAACTATTTCCATTAATCTTGTCTTTTTTAAATACTTAAACAATTCTCCATATATTCTTGATTGCATTACCCCATAACCTAATAGTGTCAAGTTAATGTAGTCAGATTTCTAGGAATGTGGATGGACTCAAAATTGAACTTCAGAATACATACAGATACTCCTGATATTACTCCTTTAACCCGTCTTTTGTCTTCTGGAATTGAACAAATAACTTTTTGTCCTAGAACCGATTTTATTCCTAAAGCCACTTTTTGTTGTCTGTTATCATTACAAAACAACAAAAGTCTACCTTCTCTTAAAGTCTTAACACTTTCCATCATTCCGATCTTTTCCTTCAGTGCTTTAGACAGTTTCAACGGGTTAACTGCATTCAAAGATCCAGCAGCAAACTGCATCAATACCTTATACTCTTCTTTTCTTTTCCTTGACATATGACTTCCTTTCTCACTGTCTGTTTCAGATATATTTCCACTAATTTTCTTTCTTTTCCTATTTACCACTACATTCCATTCATCTCCATTACCTCCACTTTCCGCGCCACACAATTCATCCTCCATTTCCGGATCACTTCCGGAATCAACGCCACTTCCTACCATGCACGCTCCAGTCACAGACCAGCTGTTGCCAATCCCTCCTCTCGTCGAATCCGCGCTGCGACTTCATCACTGTATATAAAAGTCCTTTGATAATACCGCGCTCAAAAACATTTTAAACAAAAAAAAAAAAAAAAAAGAGCACGGCCAATTTAATTATTCACACACTTCCTACGCAATTTTTACAAAATAAAATACATTACATTTATTCATCGCGCTCAATATCGATTAGTATTAAATAATTGTAGTTATACTTATTTTCTATATTCAATTTTTTTTATATCTAATTATTTTTGTAACTAAATTCTATAATTATTACACTAAAATTGTAACAGAAATTGCTCACTATTCATTGACAAAGATGTATGTATTTTTTTGTTTTTATTTTGAAGCGCTGAAAGCTGGTCCATATAAAAAATGTATTTTTAAAAGAACAATTTTACCATCAGTCTGTAGTTAGTCAATTACAGGTTCATCAGCATGAAAGTAATTATGACTGCTGTACCCAGTGTTGGGGAAAGTTACTTTTAAATGTAATGCATTACAATATTGCGTTACTCCATAAAAAAGTAACGTATTACGGTACTTAGTTACTTTTTATTGAAAGTAAGTTCGTAAAGTCCATTACGTTACTTTTGCGTTACTTTTTAAATCTGGACAGGGCTTGCTTGTTTGTTTTTAAAATAAAAAAGTTCTATTTTTGGCAAATATAAAAGCCTTTTCACACCAAAAGTGAAATTAATAAGCCTCAGGCTGAAGGGAAAGTACATTTACGTCCGTACAGTAGAATGCAGAAGAAGAAATTTCAACACACTTCAGCAATAAAAAAAAGACACAAATGTTTGTCTAGAGTAATTTGTGCTTATTAGTACGGTTGAACTGGATCATCGAAGGTCAGAAGCAAAGACATTGGTTAATAGAATGGGATTAAATACATAAAGGATATTTGTGTTGTTTAACATTTAATTATTGCAGATTCTGAGTTGCATTATTTTTATTCATTTTGAGGAATACTGAATCTGTGTTTTTTTTTTGTGTGAGATGAATTAATGCATATTCATATTTATTTTAGAACTACAGTAGCATCTTCTGATTTCTCTCAACATGGGACAGGAGAGCTGTCAATCAATAAATTGGAAAAAAAAAAGTAACTTGCGTTACTTATTTGAAAAAGTAACTCAGATATTCTCTTGTAAATTAAAAAGTAATGCGTTACTTTACTAGTTACTTGAAAAAAGTACCATAATCATCGAGTCTGATTATCATAATTACTCATGTCTCAGTTTCTGTGTATGATTCAAATGATCCTCAGGTGTTTGCATACCTGGATCCAAAGCTACCAGACAGTCATTTTAACCTTTAGTCAGCCAACTGAAGCATGAATCGTGTCAAAAACTGAGATTCTTTTTAAAAACTACTGGTCAGTGCTGAGCTTTGGGGTTTGAGAACAGAAAAAAAGTGCCAAACACTAAAGAAAAAAGGTGCAAAAGCTATCATTAGGAACTCTTGCAAAAGGTATGTACACTTAGATAATAGCCTAATATATACCCTTTAGGGATAAGTCACTAGATATTGTGTTCAGAAATTAAAAATGGATTCCCACAACCTATTAAATTCTTTCCTTCATTTTAGTTCAATTGTGACCATGTTATACTAATTTGTTCCCTATTTTAATTTAGTTTAACCTGGGACGTGATTTAACTCAAATGAATTAGTACACAGATTGAACTCATTTTGAACAGATTTAAACCTTGTGCTGTGCTGAAAATCATTTACCTAATTTGGTGTTTCCAACCTGCCTACAAAAATTGCTTATAAATCTCACATTATGCTAGATTATATTGCTATATTACAACTAGCACAGGTTTTGTATGTTGTTTTTGGAACTGATTGGTTGCAAGTCTCTTTGATCTGAGCTTATGCACCTATTTTTTGTTTTTTTTTAAGTGAACATTGCCAGAATTATCCACAACTGTTCAAACTGCATCCCAAGTTAATGTATCTTGATTTAAGAATGTTTAGATATTTTTTTTGTAGTGCATGCAACATTTAATGGCATGACTTTCTTAAAAATGATAGCACACCTTTTCTTAGCAAACCAAACAATTTAAAGTGTTATCCTTGTCTGACACACAAACAGACCAAGTTACAGACCACCGTTTTTCAGAAAAGAGAATGTTTTTTTTTTATTGGTAATTGAAATTTGGCCAAAGTATTGTTTGAAAATAGAGTACAACGCATATTGAAATTAATTTAACGGTCTGAAATGTGAAAACACTCTTCCAATGGCACAAACCTGTACAAACATCTCAAGGTTTATCAATAAATTAAAGGCAAGATTCTGGTCCTATTCTTCAAAACGGGTCAGAACACCAGCTGACCAGGATGATTAAAGGTGAGCTGTTAAGACTATTCTCTATCAAATAAACTTTTATTATACAAGAGTATAAAACCATACTACACCTTTAGCCTTATATGTAGTATGAAGCCTGGGAATTTCACTGCATTTACAAGGATAGCTCTACATTTATTTACACTTAATTCAGGGTTTAGTCTTCAGAAAGCAGCCTGTGGAAGTGATCGGTTCTCTTCTTTAAAACATTTCTGATGTCATCCTAGAAACAATCAAAAAACAGGTTAATCATTACTAAAAATTACTACTAATTTTTCACGTAATTAAAACGAGTACTTGGAACAAGTTTTTTCTCTCTCTCTCTATAGGTGACTTTCCCATGTTTGACTCTTATATCATTGGTTACTGTTTAGGAACAAAAGTATCTAGCCTGGTTTCTCTACTTTATAAGTTACATTATTAGTTTCAATAAATGGCCTTTTGAACTGGGTAGGTAATTTGAAGTTATTATGTTTCATGCTATATATGCTTAATAATAATAATTATATATATATATATATATAGACTGATGTTAATGGCTAAAAAAACTCACTGCATGCACTAGTTTCTCCATGTACGGAATGAGCTTTTGCAGCTCACGGTCCTCTTGATCTCCGACCCAGCTCTTTATGGGAATCATATTCATCAGCTAGAAAGAACAAACACAGATCCAATAAGAACATGTCACTGATATACTGGTTAGACTTGATGTTTAACAAACCCTTTTACATAGAAAAGGTAAGGACAAGCATACGTGATATGGGAAGGTGTGGGGGGCGTTGTCCAGGATGACCGTCTTTGACAGGTCTCTCTCCAGAACAGTCAAGTCTTTAATGTAGTGGCCAAGCACACAGGCGCAATCGTCCTGATACAAACGATGCCTTTAAAACAAGAACGCCACAGAATTACATTTTCATACTTCAAAGCTAAGTTTGTGACCTGTAAACAAAGTAAAAATAGATAGCTCCCAATACTTCCTTATTATTGGGAGCTTAAACAGTTTTATTTTAGCACATTTTAGTTACACTAAATTAAAATGAGAAATGGTGCCTTGGCAACTAGCTGAAATAAAATATTTTATTTCAAGTAACTGTAGTGGCCAAGCACACAGGAGCAATCGTCCTGATACAAACGATGCCTTTAAAACAAGAACGCCACAGAATTACATTTTCATACTTCCTTCAAAGCTAAGTTTGTGACCTGTAAACAAAGTAAAAATAGATAGCTCCCAATACTTCCTTATTATTGGGAGCTTAAACAGTTTTATTTTAGCACATTTTAGTTACACTAAATTAAAATGAGAAATGGTGCCTTGGCAACTAGCTGAAATAAAATATTTTATTTCAAGTAACAATTTTTTTGAATGGTTTTAATTTTAGTTAACTAGAAGAACCCTGAAAGACGTGTGACATTTTTGATCAGATGATGTAAATATCGTAGTCAGTTAGACCAGTGGTTCCCAACCCTGGTCCTCGAGGCACCCAACACTGCACGTTTTGTATGTCTCCTTAATCAAACACACCTGATTCAGGTCATCAGCTCATTAGTAGAAACTCCCAAGATCTGAAACTGGTGCATCAGAGAAAAAAAGACATGCAAAATGTGCAGTGTTGGGGTGCCTCCAGGACCAGGGTTGGGAACCATTGAGTTAGACCATCGTTTGGCTCTCAGGTTAATAAAAATGTTATGAGATTTGCAGATGCCCAGCTGAGATTTAGGGTACATGACATTCAACATATGTCTCACCTAAAGAGCTTTTTATTAGGGTCCAATATATCTACAGTCTTTTCTGCATATTCCTTTTTTGCAGAGGTGTAAACAAACATCTGGAATAGAAAAAAAAAAATCAGAACAGATTTATTAATAGAGTTATTCACTGGCAAAAATTAAGGCCCGTTCACACCAACACAAATGTTCAGCACAAAAATTCGTTCTGGTTTTCGCATACCATCTGAGTGAATGAAAATGCAAAAATCATTTTGCTGACAATTGGTGGCACTTATGTAAAAGCGGAAACCCCTTTCCATTTACGACACCCTCTTTTTATGGAGAAGAAATTTAGTCATTTACATGTTTTCAAACAGCCATTCAGAGTTCTGTATTTGACGTGGTGTTCAAATAACACTATTTTATGCGTTATATAACAAAAGCAGCTCTAGGCATGTGACCAAAAGCCCAAATCTTATTGGTAGCATTGATGCATTTGAATCTGTTGCATTGATGGCATGCAAACGTCTATGTCAGACACATTAAAGGTGCACGAAGCCTAGCTACATTAAAGTGATTATTACGTTTTGAATATGGATATTTTTCTTACAAAAACACATCGATTCGCTACAGAAGGCCTTTGTTCACCCCCCGGAGCCGTGTGAGACACTTTTTTTTTTAATGGATGGGCACTTTTTATTTAACTTCTTTTGGACTGAAGCAATGCAACACCCGCTGACTGCAATGATAGAGCTTGAAAGATCAAAGACTATTTTTAATGTAACTCCGACTGGATTCGTCTGAAAGAAGAAAGTCATATACACCTAAGATGCCTCGGAGGTGAGTAAAACACAGCCTAATTTTCATTTTTGGGTGAACTAACCCTTTAATAGACTCTTAAATAATGTTTGTCAAATTAAATAATGTACCTTTATTGTCAACAGTTGATAAAGGTTTCCTCCTCCTTCGTGGACGTTTGGCTACTGTTGGGACTTCATCAGCATCCAGATTCAAGCAGTCTTGAAGAACGTTTACTTCATCCTAAAGCAAGGGCAAAGAAGCCAGGCAGTTAATAATTTATTTATTTATGTTTTAACGCCATTTCAGCAACAATGGCTATATTCATGGCAACATTAACATGTAATATCATTTCAATAAATCAATTACAATCATATAACATTTTCTTAAGAAACAATCATTATACAAGAAACAACAGTAGTACTGATAAAAATCATATACAATCTTTCGGTTTAATCAGTGATAAAAATTCTAAAATTCTTCCAGGAGAGACTTTAAAAAAAAATTACTTTTAGTATATTTTCTGAATAATATCGTTGTCTAATATCATTTAAAATTGACATTCTATTAAAATATGTTTTACACTCAAAAGATTCTTACACAAGTCACAGACTGGTTTCAGGCAGTTACTAAACCAAAGAAATTAAACAGTATTTTTATATAAATAAGTGCAATAAAAAAAAAAATTTAAAATAAACGCCTACTTTCGGATATCTTACAAAGAATATCTTAATTAATTTACTTTGTGCTTTAATAAACAATAATAACTACAAGATCCATGTGCTTCTTCATCGACAATACACAGAGAAGCTGATTGGCTTCACAAATGCCATTCAAAAACACTAAAAATCTTATTGGCCACACGGCGAGAATTGGACCCGCCCATAAACAGCTGAGGCAGCATTACGACACTTACCAGAAATACATTAATTACAAATTATTATTATTCATATGAACAACAATATATATTTCATGATGATTAATGATATTTTGATTCAAATTTATATAGCAAAATTGTTTAATTCCGCTCACCGGATTTCTTGCTTTAAATCGGTTAGCATCATGCTAACGAGGCCTGTGCAGATCATTCACAACACGGAATCACATGCTCAATCACACCAAACACAGACAAGTTGTGTTTGCTTTTCATATGTAGTGTTCATGACAGCAAGACTGACCTGGGTCTGGACCTGCGGGGTCTGCGGTCCCGGTGTCTCCGGAGCGGCTCGACGGCGGCGGGACGGTGTCGTCGGGTTTTCATTTAAAATATTTCTCGAGCGAAGTCTCATTTTGCTGGAGCCCCGAGTAAAAGACGTCTTCAACGGACATAGGGACTTTAAACTCTCAGGAATAATGTAGTAATGTTAGTTCAAGCGTCGCGTTAATCTCCATGAATTCGGTCTCAGCGTTTCCACACTGATGACTTCTTCTTCTTCTTCTCCTCCTCCTCTCGAGTTTTTTTTTTGGCGGGTTGGGAAACCAACGTTAAAGGTGCATGTCCGCCACCTACTGGTCTGGAGTGTGAAACGTACACGGTTCAGCTATGAATTCAACCGTTATAGATTAAATGATAATAATAAAATAAACTAAAATCTTTACATAAATAAATACAAAAGTCAAAACTTCAAACTCTTTCCATTAATCGTGTCTTTTTTAAAATACTTAAACAATTCTCCATATATTCTTGATTGCATTACCCCATAACCTAATCGTGTCTTTAGAGATATACTATTAATTCCCATCAGTTCCAGTTCTTGGAACATCTGATGCCTTTCCCTTTCATACGCTATACATATTAAAAGAACATGCTCAACCGTTTCTGGTAACCCACTGCGCAAAGGTACGTCCAAACGACGTCATTTCAACGTCTTTTTCGGACGTTGAAATGACGTCTCCTGAAGAGCCAGAATGAAAGTTTTTATGACGTCTTTTGGACGTCCAATATTGACGTCCACAGGATGTCTTTAAGAGGTTCAAATTTAGTTCAGATGTGGTCATTGTTGATGTATTTTCAACGTCTTATAAGAGCCGCCATTGAATCTGTACAAACCACAACTGTATTAGGCTGGACCCCTCCAACCCACTGCAGTGCAAGACATATACTAATAATTCAGAAGTATATACAGATACATGATCAGAAACTCTTCTAGCAACTTTGATATTGAATTTAGGTATATATATATATATATATATACAGAGGGTACGGAGAATATACACACCCCTTTAAATTTTTCACTCTT
>NW_015536490.1:429977-433983 GCF_001515605.1 Sinocyclocheilus anshuiensis
TCGCCACTGATGGTGCAATATCAATCTCATCAAGACCCATTCTCTGTGCTTCCTTCCCAACAATCCAGCCAAAACTTACAAATTCTTTACATTCATACTCCCAACATTCTCTTAAAATATTCTTGACTGGGTGACTTTCCGAGTGACCCTTAATGCTAGTCCAGTATGTCATCATCAGCTGAAGTCTGCGTAACTCTAGAGGCAGTTCTCCCATTTCAACCTGTAATGATACCACAGGAGATGACCTGAATGCTCCGCAACAAATTCGCATTGCCTGCGTTTGTATCTTCTCAGTCTTTTTAATCCAAGTTTTATTTGCAGAAGTATACACCATACAACCATAATCAATGTTGGCTCTTATTACAGCTTTATATATTCTTTCCATTGATTGACGCCTAGTCCCCCATTCAACTCCAGACAAGCATCTTAATATGTTTATCCCTTTCTTACATTTTTCTATCAGCTTCTGAATATGTATTCTGAAGTTCAATTTTGAGTCCATCCACATTCCTAGAAATCTGACTACATTAACTTGTTCTAGCTGTTGCCCATACATTTTTATATTCAGAGAAGGATTAATTTTCTTATTTGAAAAACATATTACCTGCGTTTTTGCCACAGAAAATCTGAAACCCCATTTCCTTGCCCAATCCTCAACCTCCTTTACAGCTTTTTGCATTTTCTTTTCCACATACAAAACATTTCGCCCCCTAAACCATAACGCTCCATCATCTGCATACAATGACCTGCTCACACCAACGTCAATATTAGAAAAAATGTCATTTATCATTAAGTTAAAAATAATAGGACTACTTACACTACCTTGAGGAGTTCCATTCTCTATTGGAAGAACCCGAGAGTATGCAGAACCCACTCTCACTTGTATTGTTCTTCCAAACAAAAAGTTCAATATCCAGTTATACATTTTACCTTTAATTCCCATACTATCCAATGTTCAATAAAAACCCTCCTTCCACAACATATCATATGCCTTTTCAACATCGAAAAACACACCTACTACTAATTCCTTTTTAACTTGAGCCTTCCTAATTTCATTTTCCAAACATAAAACTGAATCCATGGTATTCCTCCCTTTCCGAAATCCACTCTGATATGCAGGAAACAGGTTCTTGCTCTCAATAACATATGACAATCTATTCATAACCATTCGTTCCATAAGTTTGCAAATATTGGAAGTCAGAGATATTGGTCTATAATTGATTGTCTGAGATTGATCTTTTCCTGGTTTGGCGATCGGCACCACAACCCCGTGCTTCCACGTTCATCTCATACAATCTGAATCTAGTGTGCCTCCATCTGGATTCTTTTTTACAAATATCTGAGCATTATCCATTATCCATTGTTCCCCGCACTTCGTCATATCCTCTGATATATTCGCATCGCTATGAACCTTAACAAATGTCTCCACTAATATTTCAGCTTCATCACTATCAGTTACTGCAATATTGTTGTTGTCAACTAACACCGGAATGCTAGTATTCCTCTGAATTCCTCCCATTTTCCTGATCATACCCCACAGTTCATTAATTTCAATTTCTACCCCAATTTTATTACAAAACTCTCTCCAATAATTTTTCTTTGCTCTTCTAATTTCTCTCCTCACCATTGCCTGAGCTCTTTTATAATTAATAAAATCAGTGAACACTAGCGATTTTCTTGCTTTCCTAAGGGCTTTATTTCTGTTACAAACTAATTCACTAATCATTCCACCATGGGACCGCTTTTCTTCTGTTTTTAGATTTGTTTTTGCCAATTACCTCCTCTGCTGTATTTCTAAGTACATCACTTATTTTATTACTTAACTCATCTACATCCATATCCGAATAGTTAATTTCAGCCATTTTATTTTGACACAATTCTTTAAAAATCCCCCATTCAGCAGTCTTAAACTTCCATCTTGGATTTCTCACCACTTCCACTTTTGTTATGTCCACCCCAATTTTAATAACAATAGGAAAATGATCACTTCCTATAGTACTTTGCTTCATTACATTCCATTCACACTTTCCAGCTAAATTATCAGACACTAACGTTAAATCTAATGCTGAATCACGCCCACGATTAACATCTATTCTTGTATTACTTCCATCGTTAATGCATACTAACCTTCCCCAATCAAGCATATCCTCAACAATCGTCCCATTCAAATCATTTTTGTTACTCCCCCACAACGTGCTATGGGCGTTAAAATCACCACACCAAATCACTTTATTCCCTATATTCCCACCAATATTTTCCAACACATTTAAACTCAACTTCTCGCATGGATTGTAGAAATTAATTACTTTATAACTTTGTATCCCTTCCCATACTTCCACCACTACTACCTCTTGCTCCACATCTCTTACAATATTTCTAAACCCAATTCCTTGTTTAATGAAAGTAGCTACCCCACCTCCATTCCCTTGTTTCCTATCTTTCCGAATTATTGTATATCCTTGTAATGTAAAATTCAACTGTGGCTTAAGCCAAGTTTCTTGTATACATATTATATCTGGGCTGCTTTCTTTCTTGGATATATATTCTTTAAATTCTTGACCATTTGCAATAAGACTTCTAGCATTCCACTGTAAAATTATAAATACCATTAAGAGCCACCACATCCTGATTGCGAGCTTGTTACATATACTTTTAGATTTTCATTTATCATGTCTACAGAAATACCCTTTATCTCCAAATACTTTTCAGCTGCTTTGATTATTATCTTGATTCTTTCTGTCCGGCTATCAGTTTGAGCAGAACAGTTGACAACTTCTGCCATAAACGACACAAATGACACTTTGTCTGTGATCTTTGATATCTCTTTCTTTTCATCCTGTTTGCTTTTCATTTTTTGTTCAGGTAATGATACCCTACTACTCCCTTCTTCATTCTTCTTTCCAACTTTCTTTAGCGCTTCAGAATACGATATCCCTTCCTCGACTCTGACCGTCTGAACTTGCGCCGCCTGCTTCCTCACCTTACATCCTCCGTATCCCGCACTGTGCTCTCCTCCGCAATTACAGCATTTGGGACTAATTTCTTGCCCACATTGACCATATTCATGTTCACCCCCACATCTTGCGCATCTCTGTTTACCCCTGCAAACTGCCGCCACATGCCCGTACCTTTGGCACTTATAACATCTCAGAGGAGGCGGAATATATGGCCTGACCATATAACTTACAAATCCTAAGAAGACTCTGCTAGGTAGCTTATTTTCATCAAAGTGAATCATGACTGAGAGACTGTCAATTTTTTCATTGTTTCTAGTACACTTCAATCGTTTCACGTCGAACACTGTCGCTCCAGTTAAATTTTTCTTAATCGTTTCAACTTGAACATCAGGAGATACTCCTGATATTACTCCTTTAACCCGTCTTTTGTCTTCTGGAATTGAACAAAAAACTTTTTGTCCTAGAACCGATTTTATTCCTAGAGACACTTTTTGTTGTCTGTTATCATTACAAAACAACAAAAGTCTACCTTCTCTTAAAGTCTTAACACTTTCCATCATTCCGATCTTTTCCTTCAGTGCTTTAGACAGTTTCAACGGGTTAATTGCATTCAAAGATCCAGCAGCAAACTTCATCAATACCTTACACTCTTCTTTTCTTTTCCTTGACATATGACTTCCATTCTCACTGTCTGTTTCAGATATATTTCCACTAATTTTCTTTCTTTTCCTATTTACCACTACATTCCATTCATCTCCATTACCTCCACTTTCCGCGCCACACAATTCATCCTCCATTTCCGGATCACTTCCGGAATCAACGCCACTTCCATGCACGCATGTCACAGACCAGGGCTGCGTTCAGCCCCGACAAAAACGGTGCAAAACGTTTTTTAAACGGAAACGGTGATGCGTTGAACACCCTGTTCTGATGACGCAAGAGTTGCAACTATGGCAGCTGAGAAGGCCATTCTTTGCGTTCTTTTTGAAGAATTTTCGGAGCCTGATGAAATCGGTATAAATATGTGTTTAATACTGCAAAATACGCTT
>NW_015536490.1:435755-471846 GCF_001515605.1 Sinocyclocheilus anshuiensis
GTTTCCCAAACCATATTAAAGAGTCCCAATATCATATTTAATGACACATCCAATAAATGTTTAATCATCTCATAACAAATATAATCTTTACCAGGAGAAGTCTGTTTAATCCCCACCAATGCTCTTTTCATCTCATACAATGTGTAATCTGAATCTAGTGTGCCTCCATCTGTATTATTTTTTTACAAATATCTGAGCATTATCCATCGCACACTGTTCCATACTTCCTCATATCCTCTGATATATTCGCATTGCTATGAACCTTAACAAATGTCTCCACTAATATTTCAGCTTTATCACTATCAGTTACTGCAATATTGTTGTTGTCAACTAACACCGGAATGCTAGTATTCCTCTGAATTCCTCCCATTTTCCTGATCATACCCCACAGTTCATTAATTTCAATTTCTACCCCAATTTTATTACAAAACTCTCTCCAATAATTTTTCTTTGCTCTTCTAATTTCTCTCCTCACCATTGCCTGAGCTCTTTTATAATTAATAAAATCAGTGAACACTAGCGATTTTCTTGCTTTCCTAAGGGCTTTATTTCTGTTACAAACTAATTCACTACATTTTTCATTCCACCATGGGACCGCTTTGCCACACTGACTGACCTCAGTTTAAACCATAGACCAGTGGTTCCCAACCACATTCCTGGAGGCCCCCCAACACTGCATGTTTTCCATGTCTCCTTAATCAAACACACCTGATTCAGATCATCAGCTCATTAGTAGAGACTCCAAGACCTGAAATGGGTGTGTCAGACAAAGGAGAGATACAAAATATGCAGTGTTGGGGGTCCTCCAGGAACGTGGTTGGGAACCACTGCCATAGACTGTATAAAAACAGGTTTAAACTGATGAAAAAACGCACCCGAGCTTTAGCCACTCAGAACACTCGCTCGATGCGGCGGGCGGAGCTTCAAAGAACAACGGTGCAACGTGACGCGGAAGTCACATTGACAGTGTGTTTACAGTTATTAAAGGGGTCATATGATGCTAAAAAGAACATTATTTTGTGTATTTGATGTAACGAAATGTGTTTATGCAGTTTAAAGTTAAAAAAACACATTATTTTCCACATACTGTACATTATTGTTTCTCCTCTATGCCCCGCCTTTTTGAAACGCATAGATTTTTACAAAGCTCATCGGTCTGAAAAAGCGAGGTGTGCTGTGATTAGCCAGCTATCCAGTGCGTTGTGATTGGCCGAATACCTCAAGCGTGTGACGGAAATGTTACGCCCCTCACCATATTGTGATGCCTTGTCCCGGCCGGAGCGACGATCTTTGGATTTGAGACTTTAGTCTTTGCAACTTTACAGATCTTCTTTATGCACCAAGAGCTTGTAACTCTCCAAAGAGAAAGGAAAAATTGAAATCGCATCATATGACCCCTTTAAAGCACCAATAATGGCAAAGCATTGTTTGACTACAAAAATACGTAATTTATTAATGTCAAATTAGGGCGACAAACAACTGCTCATTGTATGGTATTCTAATTTTCAGTGGAAGGTCTTTAATAGGCTACAACACGTGACAATGCTAGGTTTCTGACAGCACTGAGAAATGTCCAGAAACTGGATCTATTTTCCTCTTAGCAATACAACGTTGTCAGTTGGACAGCTTTGTAGAGATGAATTAGTCATTCAGCCATGATTACCACATTAAATGCTCAACTTTCTTAATAGAATATGGAACACAGTTGACTTTTTAATTTTTCAGTGAACAATCCCAGATATGGGTACTTGAGAACTAACTATTCCAAAAATTATATATATATTATATTATATATATATCTTTTTTTTTTTTGCTGTACTTGTTGGCCATATCTCAAATAGGGTCAAATTCATGCTCATTTACATATACCAATTGTTTTCTTAAACAATATTTCAACTAAAAGTTTGCAATTATGACAAAATGATGTGGGGTCTGTTACATTGGATATAATTAAAAAAATGCATATATAAGTGCAGACAGGTACAATATAAAAATTGTACTTTTTAATATAGCAGCTTCATTTTGTTTTAATAAAAAAAACCCCTCTAAAAGTTCACTTTCTGAACAAAAACACTATTGTGTTGACATGTTTTTAATAGAGTTTAACTAAAATCTTAAAACTTAAATGAATCTAGAACCATACTAACAACATTTCATCAGAATTACAGTTTATTGTATTCAATGTCTGTTTACAGCTGAAGATCTCCATTTTTGAAAATTCAAACATTGAAATATCTGATGCTTGACAATTATAAAATGTAAACGTTGAGAGTACATTTAGCAAACTCTGAAACAACAAAACTCATCAACATGAACTTTCTTTCTAATAAATTCCATCTAATAACTACATTTGTTATGAACGTATGTTGAGGTGTTCTTGTGTCATTGTTTGGGTTACCAGTATTCAGACTGAGAGAGGTACAGTTGATGTTTGATGATTTCCCAAAATATAGGTTATAGAGTATTTTGAATCCATAATAATCTGGCCATCACTTATGTGACATTTTTTGGATGTGTATCTGTCTTACTCCTTGTGGTAACAGTATTGTTTCCTAGACCAAAAAATTAAAAAAACAACAACACTGGGTAATGGCCATTACAATTAAAGATCTACTCTTATTTGAATGTGTCACTTAAAAGTTGAGGGATTTGACTCTAAAATGCAGGCCGGCAGATAAAAAAAAAAAAATGCAAAAAAGATTTCCTTTTAAGGGATAGTTCACCCAAAAATGAAATTTGATGTTTATCTGCTTACCCCCAGGGCATCCAGAGGTGAATCAGAGGTAAAAAAACGATATAAATACTGTTCAGTTTCTTGCACAGACCAATCGTTTCTTGTCTTTACACATCAATGTATCGTCACGAGCCGCAGGGTTTAATTTGGTTTTGTTTGTGTATGTTTTTTTGACTCTCAAAGCCGTAATTCCCATTCACTTACATTATAAGACTGACAGACTGCAACGGTTTGAGTTAAAAATCTTCGTTTGTGTTCTACCGAAGAAACATAGTCACCTACATCTTGGATGCCCTGGGGGTAAGCAGATAAACATCCAATTTTCATTTTTGGGTGAACTATCCCTTTAAGATATGCATTGACGAAAAATGTGCCGTTTTTTACAGTTACAAGCAAAAAGGGTCTGGATATCATGGCTAATACATTATAAAGTCAAATATATCAAAAAGTTGATATATATATGCCCTGTTCTACCTCACAGCCGGTAGATCCATGAGAAAAGTGACAAACTGGCAAGGCTTGCAAACAATTTTTAGCTGATAAATGAGTTTTTGAGGTAGAGATTCTGGCAGTAATGACTTTTAAGTGTGTTATAATGAGGTGTCCTTATATAAACAGAAAAAAAACCTATAATATTGTACAATACAGACAGAAACGGTAACATTTTCTAGACTGTACAGCAACTGTGGTCCTGGTAAGGGTTATATGCAGTGCTTCAAGAGTGAGCATTAACAGTTGGTAGCTTGATGGTTAAGGATCTCGGCTGCAAAAGCAAAGGCTACAAGTTTGGGATCAAGGCATTTAACTTCAAGTTACTCAAGTTGTACCTGCCAGCTGTTTTGGATTTAAAAAAAAGGCTTTAAATTTAAAGAAACCCCATTTCCATAAATCCTGGAGCATCTCTCGCCTATGAAACACCAAATAATCATTCAACTTCACATGAGCAAAGATGGTAGTTGCTAGAAGACCCTGATTGTGTCAAAATGATTCACTCCTAGATGCCCACCAAGTGGGTATTTGACCTTGCATACAGAGTAATGCTAGAAGAGCTTGGCATACTTCATAAACTGTAGCTACATGCTGATAAAAGACATTCTTACTGACCAGAACAGTTGATGAGATGATTAAAAAACAACCTTTAAGGGTGTGATCTATTATCTCTATACACAGGAAACCACATCCTTCAAATCCCTTCAGAAAAGAACATTTAATTTTTCTCAAGACACTTTCAAAACTTCCCATCGTAATTTCCTCTGGATTGCGCTGTTGGATTTTGTGTTAAAAAATACAGATACAGAGCACAATACATAACCAGAAACTGCCCTGTTTGATGAAGCAAGGGCTGCATCGTTGGACCCCTCAAAACTGCATTATATTAAGCTAGAACGCCTGATGAAGTGACAAACTAAAGATCTTCAGTTAGTGAGGAAATTAAACACAAGATGATTTGTTTGTTCAAACCTTAAAAATAAACCTATTATACTGTCATGCTTTGAGTCAAAATGTAATTATTTTCAGCCAAACTGCTGATCTGAGAGAAAGCTCGGCAAAAATTCTACACAAACGCAAGTAAAACAACCTCTGAACTCTTTCCACATAGCATAAATATGGGCCAAATAAATGGGTCCAGGTACATTCGGACTTAATACCTGCAATACCTCAGCAACCTTTGCGAGGCTCATGGAGAACGTGGCCTCCAGAGTTTGCCAGCAGTCGTGAAGATGCAAACATTAAATAAACAAGAAACATGAAAACAGGGTATGAATGCAAGTATATATATCTACAAATGCATGCCTATATCAGCTCCATAAAGGGACAGTTCTCCCAAAATTAAACTTCCGTCATTTACTCATCCTCAAGTTGTTCTAAACCATTATGAATTTCTTTCTTCTGATGAACACAAAAGAAGATATTTAGAGGAATGTTGTTGGTCCACATTGACTTTCATAACTTTCAGAAAAGTCAATGGTGACCAGAAACTGTTACGGTTACATTCTTCAAAATTGTTCTTCTGTTCAGCAGAAGAAAGAAACTCATACAGGTTTGAAACATCTTAATGTTGAGTAAATGATGACAGAGTTTTTATTTTTGGGTGAACTATCCCTTTAAAATGAATCTTCATTGACTGATATTAAGCTCTGAGAACAGCTGAACACTTGCAACAAAAAACAGCAAAACCTCCGACAATTACGCACTTTGTATCATGTTCATTCTGAAGTTCAGACGTTCGCCTGTCAACAGCGCATTCAAACTGTGCTAAGGAAAAACCTTCACAAGGCACTGCAGGATACATATACAGAGAAAATAAAATCTACAACAATATATTATTAGTTCAGACCCTCAAGCTGTTTGCATCACACGTTATAACAATAATACTATTGTTATGGGTTTGCCTATTAATGAAAAGCTTTTGTCAGTCAGAGATTATAAAACCCTAAAAAGCAGAATCCTACAGCCTTGTTAACGCCAGACAGTGTGCTCACAGAAAGAGAAATAAATTATTCACAGGTTTTGCATATACATTATATCATTATCTTTATAATAAACTCTGCTGTTATTTTAGATTTCTTTTGACTCCTGAACAAAGGAGAGTGTAAATAAAATACCTGAGCTAGTGTACTTCAAGTTGAGAACGATTCAGTTATTCCTGCACTGTTTTTTTTTGGCATATCTTCTGTAGTAACTGAGGTTTTTTGGCTTTGGTTTTGCAGTGACGGAGAGAGTCTGAGGTGCTAAGGCGACTGGTTGTTGGAGGATGAGGTAGGTGTGTGGTGAACAGATTGAGGCCCGCTGTTGCCTGCGGAAGATTTGTTGGATGCCCCTGATGAGGTCGGTGCTGCGGCCTGGGCGAAGAGAACACCTATTATGAGAAAACAGGAAGATTAGTCACAGTCAAAACAAGGAGAACTTGAATACAAAGAATCTACGTGGTGATGGCTCCTCACCGGTGTAGACGACTCCATTGAGCTCCAACGACATGCTGATGCTGTTTAGGCCATTGGTGGTCAGGTTCAAGGCTGAGTCTTGCCTGCTCTCTGATAGACAGAAAAAAAAAAAAAGTTTACGTTACAAAAAGTAATAGCACACCTCTCCTCAAAGCAGCACGAGGTATTATTCACTTACAATGATCAGCCACAAAATTAAAACCACCTGTCCATAGGGCTGCACAATAATGGTTAAACGGTTAATCGCGATTATTTTGCTTTTTCCGTAATGTACAGAGAGCGTGTGCTCATGGTTGCCAGGTTGGGAAGATTAAGAGGTCGTTTACACGAAACAGTTTACAACTTTTGGGCATTTAAATCACGACAATGGCTTTGGGAGCATGTAAACACTAACCTTTGAAAACAGATTTCAAAGTTCAAGTTTTATGTTACCATTATCATCTCTTTTTAAACTATAAAAACACGAATTTATGAAACTGGTGACGTCATAGACGTGCATATTACGTGTTCAGTCTATAGGCATCCACAAGTTTCTTCACAAAGTCATATCACCAACTACGTCTTTAGTCATTTTCGTGGATCCGTGTGTGAACTGGGATCATTTTGACAATGGAAATACTTTTACGCAAATACGCAAAGGAAATACTTTAATGAATGAGACCCTTTTACGAATGAGTGGCCAGAGATGCAAGCAGACGGGTCCAGTAACTGTTTGGTTACCCACATTCTTCAAAATATCTTCTTTTATGTTCAGCAGAAGAATGAATCTCATAAAGGTTTGAAACAACTTGAAGGTGAATAAATGATGACAGAAGTTTCATTTTTTGGCTGAGCTATCCCTTTAAATGCCAACATTTAATACATAGGGTATATGGGTTTGTACAAATTACTAACCCAAAGTATGAGAATTATTAATAATGGTGCTCACAAAGCTACTAACAATATTCTGTGGGCTGTATAATTCCAGCAGGGGGCACTGCCTTAGCTATTTCCCAGTTGATAGATAGAAGCAAGCTAAAAAAATGAAAAGAGTTCATGTGCAGTGGCAGGGGGAATTTATTCAGTCCCTTATTCATCTTCCGATAAAATACACAAGGTGAAACCTCTAGTATTTAACACCTCTAACCAAGAAAAGGAAGACATGCTGTGTTGAGGCAGGGATTTCCCACACGGCAGAAATATTCGCCTTGTATTTTGTCGTTGAGGTCAACACCTCCAGTCTACTAATGAATCAGACCCTTCATGCCACCATTCTTTAAAGTAAATACATCAATGCAACTATACAGTTCTGATAAGATCTAATCGGAGCACTTCTAAACACCTTTTGTTTCCTCATTCATTAGAATAGTATTTAGTAAGAACAGTTCTAGAGTTACTACTGTGGGATAATGAGAGCTGTAATGACTCATCCTAGAGAAGGCAGCTGACATCTCCACCTGACAACCACCAATCTGTAAAGTGCATTTACCACATGCCAGTAACTTAGTCTGACTGTGGTAGTATTTTCACACCCTTTCCTACAAAATAGCTGGTTCCAGTGAATGATGATGTAAGAGGGGCTTTGCAGCACTGTACTAGAAAACACACTGAGTTCATTTCATTCCACACACAGGTTTCCCTGAAACATCAACAATTTTATAAAAAGGTGTTTATGGGAAAGGATAAAACCACAGTAAAAATGTAAATTAAATCAACTCTTTGTAGTCTAACTGTGCTTGTAATGATTGTACAACGTGTTTCAACATACGTTTATGAATAAACATGACTGTACAACATACATACACAATTTCGGTTCCAAGTTTTTTTAGTTTTTTTAAATGGTAATTTTTAAAGGGGTCATATGATGCTTTTTTAAAGATCATTATTTTGTGTATTTGGTGTAACAGAATATGTTGACATGCTTTAATGTTCAAAAAACACATTATTTTTCAAATACTGTACATTATTGTAGGTCCTCTATGCCCCGCCTCTCTCAAACGCTTCGTTTTCTACAGTCCCTCCTTCCAACAAGCGCAGTCTGCAAAGGAAAACTTGAAATCGCATCATATGACCCCTTTAAAACTGTATCTTAAGATCTAGCTTGCTAGCTTTTTTTGAATACATGAACACGTCTTATGTAAACACCACCTGAGAAAACGTTCATCAGAGTCCAATGAACCAGAAACCAGTCTAATATTTTGGCTTTCTTAAAGAGAAAATTTCATCCAAAAATAAAAATTCTCAATCCAGCGCTTAAGGATCTATCCAAACAATCCAAACCCATAAGAATTTCATTTAATCTTTGAGACACAAATGAAGATTTAGAAACCTAAGAGATTTCTGTCCCTCCATTGTAAGTCTGTTCCACCTAAACTCTGACACTTCAAAAAGTCCATAAAGAGATATATTTTAAATACTATGTATTCAAATTATTATTATTATTATTTAATTTAAAAAGCATGTCATTGAATGCCAAATAACAGATTTGATTTAACTAGACAGTTTGAATATAATCCTTGTCAGTTTTTCAGGCCTTGTGAAAAAAGCCTTGCGAATAGAAACGTACACTGGGGGACTGTACCGCCCCTGTTGAGAAATACTGGTATAGTCGGTTTTAAAATGTGATTGCACATCCCTACTATTGCCAGGGTAGACATATTTAGTCCATCTGTAGGCCAGAATGTTAAAGTGTCAGTCAGTACCTTGGTTGTTGATGCGGATGTTCATGGGGATCTGTGCTGTCATAGCCAGCAGGTTGTGCTGAAGGGCTCTCTGCAGTAGCCGCTGGTGTTCCTCCAGTGGTAGTGCAATCTTTTTCTCTGGGGGCTCGCCGGACTCCAGCTTGTGCCGCAGCTGCTCCAGTGCAGCTACCTGTGTGATGGTGGCCGCCTGTGCAGCCGCAGCCTGGGCCGCAGCTACCGAATGAGTGGCCAGAGACGCAGGCAGACGAGTCTGAACCCCGTCATCCTCTACAACAGAGAAAGGAATCGAAGGAAACACATTTGAAATTAAGCAAACCATATGGCAACATCTGAGTCGTTTTTCTAAGATGTCACTAAAAGATGTAACCACAGTGCTGGGTAGATTACTTATAATTTGTAATCCGTTACTGATTACAAATTACATGACAAAAACTAGTTAATGTAATCTATTATAATCGTCATTATAATCTTAGATTACTCAATTTAGGTAATGTATTCAGACTACTTTCTGATTACTTTTAGATAACTTTTTACCTAAAAAAAAAGAGAAGAAAATATATTCCATTCTCTGTTGTCAACAAGAAGAAATGCAAATGCATAACTTTACATTATGTCAGGGTTTCCCAAACTAGGGTTAATGAGTTGATGAAAAGCTAATGATTAATTAAATACTAAACATATACATTTAAAATAATACATTTTATGAAAATGAAAACTGTAAAAATAAAACAAATGAACACACAAAAAAATAGAAATATTTTATTTGTTGACCTGCATGTCAATGTGGCCATTAACTGACATCAGAGAACCGTGAACATGCACATGTGTTGTTAAATTATTGAAACATGAACTTAAAATCTCATGGGTCTTTAATTAAATATTTTATATTAAAAGAGTTTGGCTGACAAAAACGTTTGGGAATCGCTGCATTAATAAACATGAAAACAGCAATGACATTACACATCCAAAGATGCCCAGGTTTGGAATATTTTTGTCCAGATCAATAATTAAGAAAAAGTCATATGAAAGCATATAATGAAGAACTATACATCTCTATATTTTGTCAGTGACTGAGAGGTGCTTTTGTCCCCAAACTCAGAAGTATGGATTACAAATTTACTTACATGACATTTACACGGCCATTCTATATGAATATAGTCAAAGCTAAACAGTATGACACACAGTACGATTTTTTCGAATGCAATATAATCTAATTACCAGTACTTTATTTTTGGAATCTGGATTACATGTAATCAGTTACTACTCATCATTATGTAACCATGACCCACTGCATTATATTTGGTGTGTCTGAAAGCAGGTTTTACCTTTCTTAATTTTCTGTAAGGATGAGACTAAGGCTCCATTGCTGGGCAGGGCGATGCCCATGGGTGGCATGGAGAGTTTGGGTGATGAGAGCATTGTGGGTGTCCCGTTGGGCGAGTAGGTGAAGAGCGAGCTACCGAAGCCCTGCCTGCGTCCCTCTCGCCGGTTACTGTCGATGGCTGCCTGCAGCTCATTGGGGTTGCTGAGACCCCTCTTCTCACATTCGTAAGGATACAGATACTTCATATATCTGCAGGGCGAAATTAAAGGGGTCATGCAATGGAGAATCAAAATATTTTTGAGATTTACACATATAAGTGGTTACTTTACAATAAAAACATACCGCAAGTTTCAGAACTCAAAACTAATTCCCCAGTTTAAAATATGAATTATCCTTTTCTACCCTTCTGAAACTCCAGGATTTCATATGCTATCAAAGAGGAGTGTTCTGAACAGCTCATGTCTGTCCATCAATCACAAGAGCCATACTACTTCATGTAAAGAAATGGTGCAGAAAACATTAGTGCTGTCAAACGATTAATCGCATCCAAAACAAAAGTTTTGTTTACATAATATATGTGTGTACTACTGTGTATATTTATTATGTATATATAAATACACACACGTATGTATATATTTAAGAAAAATATGTTGTGTTTATATATCAAATATTAATATTTATATATAATATATTTGAATATAAATATATATATATACATACACATATAAATATATATATTTTTAAATATATACATGTATGTTTGTGTATTTATTACATACATAATAAATATAGATCTTACACACATATAAAAAAAAACTTTTATTTTGGGTGCGATTAATCGCGATTAATCGTTTGACAGCACTAAAAACCATTGCAATCAAAACTAAATTTGAGAAATGTAATGTAAAAATCTGAAACTGCATGTCATGATCATATAAAATGTTGTAAATGTGGTTTACTGCGGTTTATGCATTAGTCAATCAAGCCAATGACTAAACCATCAACTTCACACCGTTCCTATTAGTAGCGTGAAAACCATCTGGTATTTATAATGTGATTATTTTATATACAAAAAGCGATCAAAACGCTGGAGCAGTCAATTCAAGATAAACGTGAGTCTATCAGTGATGCGATTCAGTATTTTCGCCAAAACTCCCATTAAAATCAGAGACACAGTTTACACTGCTCAACAAGTATGTTATTTACATCGTGTTTTCACTGTTAGATATTATGAACGCATTTGTGAGATTGCAGAAATCGCATTGCAATGAGATCCTTGCATCTTGTGCTCAGTAGACATGACTGTGTTTGGCTGCAGTGCAGCGGTGCAACCTGATGCAACGGGATTCGTTCTAAATATAGTGCTTTAATCAACACTTCTCACTATCTGGTAATCTAGGCGGCTGGTGGTAAAAACACAGTGAAAGTTTTTGAGAGAGTTCCAGGTGTAATGCTCATTTCATATGCAAAGATGTTAGCCAATCATAGCAGTGGGCGTTTCCATTCTACACGTGCAAGTAAACATAATTTCTCCTGTGAAGGTGTCGGTGAGTACGTACTGTGTTCTGAGAGTGAAGGCAGCACTGGTGATGGAGGTCGGCAAGTTCAGGCCCTTCGTGATCTCCCTCCACAACTTTTTATTTATGACCTCCACCAGCCCCCCCTTCTCTGTCACCAGCTGGTACAGCATGTAGAGGTCCAGCACCTGCTTGGCCATGATGGGAATCCTGTTCACTGGAGTCCCTGCACGAAAACAAACAGCTGCGCTGAGCGACTTAGCAGCTTGAATGTATTGTCTACAAATGAAAGTAACTCCCATTTTAGTCTTCATTTGGGAAGACTGCAGAGTTTCTACTTTTCCCTAGGCAACAGATTGTTGTGCACACGCATTTGTGCTACAAATAAACAACAAAAGAAGTAGTAATAATAAATAGTACTATAGTAATAAGTACATTTTTTTTTATTTAAATAAACTTATTTAATTAATTACATTTAATTTCAGCGTTTCTGCTCTTCTCTAGGCAGCAGATTATCGTGCACATGCATTTGTGCCATAAATAAACCTAGCTAATAAAATTTCTCTCCCAGGTCATTAATTTATTCATCAGAAGAGGGTTTAACATGTGCTGGAGAACATTTTCCACAGCAGGTTTAATAGGAACACATGCTTCGACAGTTTCAAGGCCGGATCATGGACATGTGCAACAGCCCTGCTTCAGCATGATATGAAGGGAGAAAACTGCAGTGCTTCGATATAAATGCATATAAATGTCACTATGGTGGAGATTTGAAAGATGAGCTGGGTGTTGATGAGAGCGCATTAGGAGAAGAGTTTGGAAAGGTCTGGGTCATAAAGGTCTCTATAAGATGACATATGGAGATGTTTTTGATGCGTAAAAGTGATTTTCTTTGCACATACCTCTCTTCTGCATAAAGCTGAACAGATTGTCCAGGAACTCCTTCCTCTTTGGGTCACTGTCCAGTTCATAGAGCTGCACATGAAAAACACACAGACAGACAAACAAGGTTATGAAGAGCAGTGTGTGAAACTGTGCTCTCATCACTCTTGATGTCCTGGATCAGAAATTGCATTCACTGTATTGTGAAAAAGTCATGGCTAAACAGAACTGTTAGCTGGCAGGTGCTAGCTAAAAAAATAAATAAAGGACACCTATAAAAACATTATTTTACAATAAAAATAAAGTGTCATTATTTCGTTAGAAGATATAGTTCCTGACATTAAGGTGTAATTAAGGTGTAAAAAAGGGGTGATTTGCAGGTTTTACACATCACAGCTGTTATCAAGGCCATGTTTGGTACAGCATGCTAACATAATACTTACTACTATGACCTGCTATATTTGCCAAAATAAGCAGTATACAAAGCACATTGCGCAGAGTAGAATACACCAAAATGCAACACTCAAGACCGTTCTTTACAGAACTACCAAATTTTGCTATAAGTTTGATTGCATCATATAATAATTGCTGTTAATGGTGTTCATCGTCTGTTTGATTACGTCTTTAAATGATTTTTCCGTACATTTCTGCCATATGTGCATAAACTGACAGTCACCACTGATAAGCTACTACTAAATATTGTAGAAGCTAAATTTTCGGTGAAGTTGCTTTGCAACGATTTGTATCGTAAAAAGTGCTATACAAATAAACTTTAATTTAATTTAATTGAATTTCTTTCCCACTACAATTAAATTATTATTATTAATAATGAATAATAATAACAAATTAATTAATTAAATGATATATACATGTTTTTAATTTATATCATAATTTATTATATTTCAATTATAAATGTTAAATTATGAATGATAAATTATATAATAATAATAAAAAAAGATTGTATTTATTAATATATAAATTAATATTATTGTTTATTGTTGATATATATATAATTAAAATATACAATTATTGTATATATGACTATCATAAATCATTAAATAATAATAATAATAAATGTATATTTAATGATATCAAATTATTATTATTATTCATTTTAATTTTACATTTTTCCTTCTTGTGAAGTTTTTTCAGGTACATTTTATGTATGAAAGGTACTATATAAATAAATCTTTCAATAAATCTTTAATAAATAAATCATTATTTATTATTATTTTCAAAATGATGTCCACAAAATGCAAACGAACCAAAATGGGAACTTGCTGAATTAAACACGCAACATGATGAGCTGATAAAATATAGCGAGCTCAAGTGATAACAATACAGCACACTATACTTTGGAACATTTATCACTGCATAATGCATTATTTCACATGCTATAAAAAATAGGCAGCAAGTAATCAGCAAGCTAGTTCCTAGTATTCCTGAGGACCAGAACTGTTAGTTTTATGATGATTCATAAATTAATACATTAAAAAATATAATGTGAAATGGTATCTTAATCAAATCTTTAGTTTTAATTAAAGCAATATTTCTAACAAATGCGTGAATGTCTGAAGGATCTTAATGAAAACAGAAGTCTCACGTGCCAAAAAGGTCAGGCTATTTAAAAAAAAACAGTGCTGGTAGCTGAGCAAAAAACAAACAAACAAGTCGTGGCCTAATGGTTAGAGAGTCGGTCTCGTAACCCAAAGGTTGAGGGTTCGAGTCTCGTACCGGCAGGGATTGTAGGTGGGGGGAGTGAATGTACAGCGCTCTCTCCCACCTTCAATACCACGACTGAGGTGCCCTTGAGCAAGGCACCGAACCCCCAACTGCTCCCCGGGTGCCGCAGCATAAATGGCTGCCCACTGCTCCGGGTGTGTGTTCACGGTGTGTGTGTGTTCACTGCTGTGTGTGCACTTTGGATGGGTTAAATGCAGAGCACTAATTCCAAGTATAGGTCACCATACTTGGCCACATGTCACATCACTTTAAAAAAAAACACTAGCTGTATTGCACTTTTATTTTAGCAGAATATCTCAACAGAGATCACTAAACTCCAATTTACATGTTTGCCCGTGTTTTTAGCTCATCAGCATTTTTTCCATAATGTACAGAGTAGGGCTGTCAAAAAAATTCGAATTTTGAATATTCGTCGAATTTAAAATAAAAATCCACATTCGAATGCAAAAACGTTGCAGCGGCATGTGGTTGCCAGGTTTGGAAGATTGAGTAAACAACTTGGCAGAAAATGTATCAATAAAGCTCTGATTATAGGATTTAAACTCTTGAAATATGGCAACCGCAAAGCTTGTGAAGGCTTGTTGCCAATACAAGATAACACAAATACCAATTAAAAATGAAATGTTTTCAGGATAAATAACCAGCGAGCAAATATCGCAGATGATTATGCTTAAATTGTGAGAAGCAGAAATCGTGAATACAATTAAAATTTGATTCATCATGTGGGCTACATATAAGGACAAACATATAAAAAAAAATCAGCAGGTAAAGAGGAACCAGTCATTAAGTTTACAACTTTCTGTTTGAAATCTCCCCCTCAGGGGCCTTTAGCTTTCACCGATGGAGAGCTATAGATCATTTTGCCCCCAAATTCTGCTGATACACCCTAAGCCCCCTCCCTCATGCTGTGGAAACACATCTGTTTATCTGTTTGAAGCGGGTAGAGGCAGAGCTGTCTGACATTACCTCAAATACAGGGTGGAGAAATGTACCAGAAAAGAGTCGGCTGGATGTGAATGTTTAACTTCAAATGATTTCAGACCTTAAATGTGGTGTAAAAAATTTGGTGGTAAATTGCTGGTAAATTTAACGGGAAGTACTCACCAACATCACAGCAAAACAAAGATAAACATAATAAACATACGGGAGAATATAAACAAGCATTTGCATCCTTATTTGCATTCAGGAATGTTTCCCAAGAAATGGGCTACAAAAATAATTACACAAACACATGTAACATACCTAACCTAATTGTGATTTCTGTTTCTCTCCTCTTATTAAGCATAATCGTCTGCGATATTTGCCCACTGATTATTTATCGATGCTTATTATAATTTGGCTTTTGCGTTATCTTGCATTGGTAACAGGCCTTCATAAGCTTTCATGGTTGGGTTTGCCAGATGTCAAGAGTCCCTCAATCAGAGCTTTTTTCATAAATCGATACATTTTCTGCTCAGCGGTTTACCTAATCCCAACCTGGCAACCATGAAATGTAAAAAAAATAAAAAATTATAAAATGACAAAAATCAAGATTAAGAGTAATGTTTTAAGCAAACTAATCATGATTAACAGTTTAACCATTATCGTGCAGCCCTAGTTACAAGTAACAAAATAAAGGTGTGTAATGCTTTTATGGGTCAGTTTTACATCTCAAATGGTTTTCAGAAGTGAGCGAGTGAATGAATGCTGAATTGGATACCTCGGACTGACATCGAGAAGGTCTGACATTGTTTCGATGACACGAGAGCTGTTATTCTCGAAACGACGCAGCAACATTTCACACCTGCCAATCACCTCAAGAGGCAGGCAAAATGACAAAAGGGGGGAAGGGCCGGAAATGAGCGAGGCCCAAATGGGGGAAGGGTAACTATGAAAGCACATAAGAACAGTATCGATCTCATAGAGGCGCCTGTTCTCAGATGCCTCAATCTGACTTCAATTGAATGGTGGTGTTGCATTGAGGGCAAAGGAGAATGTGGTTTCTGAGAAGAAACTAAAGGGTCACAACGTCCCTAGCTAAAGCACGCCTTCACCAGAAACACCTGCAGGGAATGAGAAATTGATTTCAGAAACTTGAAACTCTGAATTCTGGCTATATTATTCAAATTACTTATTAATTTAACCCATACTGAAATCTGTGTGGGCCGTGAGTCAGTCCAAAGTTTCGAATACAATCAATAGATATATTTTTATATATAATATATAATAGATTATTTTGCTCCAAAAAGATCTGACTGGGGGATTTAAACTCTTGATATCTGGCAACCTCAAACATGACAGCTTACGGAGCCTCGTTACCAATGTAAGACAATGTTTTCAGGATACAAGTGGGCAAATATTGCAGACGATTATGCTTAAATCACGAGGATAAAAAAAAAAACATGATCACAATTAAAATACAGTTTTTAATAAAAAAAAAAAAACACTTTGTGATGGAAAACATCACTATCGACTTTTGCCTATGAAACTGCCTATTAGATTTTTTTAAAGTCAAATGCGTGAAAAATCTCCATAGACTTACATGTAAGGCGACTAATGAACACATTAAAAATGTAACAAAATATATATTTTTTGGTCCTATGGTTTTAACTAAAGCAATATTTCTGACAAACATATGAATGGCTGAAGGATCTTAACAACAGAAACCACATTTTCCAACCATTACCTAAATTAAATTGTTTAATACACCACAATGAAGCAATTTATTGAACCCACGAGTCATGATTTAAAAGAGTTCTCATGTCAGAAGTCACAGAAACAGCAAAAAACTGCACAGACAATGAACAACACAGATGACAAAATTAACTTTAAATTTGAGATACTTTCTCTGACAGAAATAAAGAGAGCAAAAGGGAGGGACCATCAGCTTGGTATCAGGTTACATTTGGTATTGTAAAAGCTCCAGTCATTTATTGCACGCTGAACCCTGCACACTTCCTGTCAGGGTTATTATATAACTAAAACTAAAACTAAATTCATAAAACAATGTTACATAAAAATAAAATATAAACCTTAAACTTATTTTTATTTCAGCTAGTTTCCAAGATAACATTTCTCATTTTCCTTTTTACCTTTAGTTTAACTTGATGTACTAATAATAACTGAAAAAAAACAACAACAACAAAAAAACTATTTTGGCATATTTAAAAACAACAAAACTAACAAAAATGGCAAAAACACAACTAAATTACTATAAATAAAATTAACAAAAGCAGAAAATATAAAAAATAAAATCTAATTCGAAATATTAACAAAAGCAATACTAATATCAACAAAAGCAATACTAATATCTCAACGATAATAAATTAACACTGCTTCCTGTCTCACATCTCACGTGGCCTGTTCATCTCCAACAATTAGAAATTGGACAAACATTTGACTTCTGATCACAACTTTTTCCACCAACCCTCTCCTCAGGTCTCATTCACAAACGTTATGTATGCAAACGCTTGTGTGCAAAATCTGTGTGGGTGAATGGTTTCACAGAGAAAACATGATTCATAAATAAATGTATACATTTGACTAAATTTAGAAGCAACTCAAACCACATGTACTGAAAAAAACCCTGACTCTTGGTTGAAAGAAACAAGTATATTAAAGGGAAGAAAATTCCTTAAAGATGAAAAGACACTCCAGGTTGATGGACAAAACGTTTAAGAGTCGTTCCATAATTTAGGGTATCTATTTTAAATGTATTTCTAGAATCCAAATACATTAGAAAAATCGATTGATTTGAAATGACATTTTCTTTCAAATAAGAAAATTCTTCATTTTACTCATGTCCGCAAATATTCTGTCAACAATGTTACTAATCAAACCCTTCTGAAAATAAAAAATGGTTGATCACAAAATCATGCGACCAGCATCATGTGATGTCATTTTCTTCGGTGGTGGACACATTATGATAAACGCCCTTTTGATTTTTTCTATATTTGATCTCCAATGAACGACTGACAAGGAGTTTATTAATTACCCGTCAACTATGTTGGTCACGTTGTTATGGTTTGCAATATTTTTATGATTTTAATTCAAATAAATATTCAAATGTGAGGTTACCCTGATCAAATAACATTGGTTGACCAGACAAAAGTCTGACATTAAAATTATGAGTCAAAATGGTAAAATTGTCAACTATGTTACCTGTCAACCCATGCAGTTTGTCCCATCACCAAGGAAAACATGCTTTTTTTTATAATATCAATATGGTGTTTAAGATTAAGCTTGGAAAATAGCAGATGGGTTACGCTGATAAAATACATAAACCGAAACCAATAGTTGTTTTACTGAGAAAGCATTTTTTTTTTTACACCTTTTTCCTGATGTGAAATGTACCCTAAATTATAGAATGACTCTTAAGAGAGAAGTGTGATGCAATGGAAAAGTGCTAGCCTAAGCTTTTCGTCCATCTTTGTTTACATTCCAATGTCTAGAGGCCCGAGCCTGACATCAGCTCTGAAGCAGCAGCAATGTCTGGACAACATCCAGCTATGAACTACTCCCCATAACAGCAATTCCTGTCTGCAAGTGCTCGTTTTCCTGCTTGGACATGAGTGAGTTATCGGTGCAATTAAAGCTGTTTGAATGGCAGAATGCCTATGGGAGATGTCTGTCTGAAACAAAATATGAATACATGATGTCACGTCTACATTAACAAGACCATTTATTCACGGTGTAGAACTTTTTTTCTGAGACAGGAATAATTAAACGGTTGACTGATAATAGGTCAGCGGTGAAAGCAAATCTGTGAATTAGGCAAATCAGGCACGGATACGTTTATACATCAGGAGCTGTGAGAACGTTATTTGTTTAAACAAAAAGTGGGACCTGGAATACGCAGGGCTGGACGGTAAATCGCATTTTAATCATTATCGCGATTTCTGCTTCTCTCGATTTATTAAGCATAATCACTTGATATATTTGCCCGCTGGTTATTTATCTTGAAAACCTTTCGTTTTAATTTGTCATCTTGATTTGGTAACAAGGCTCCACAAGTTTTCATTGTTGCAGTTGCCAGAGTTGAAATCCCCTAATCAGAGCTTTTTCTTAAATACATTTTCTGCCCAGTGGTTTACTTAATTATCCCAACCTGGCAACCTTGTGCACATGATCTCTCTACATTACAGAAAAAAAATCACCGACAAACATGTAAACTGGAGTTTAGCTATCTCTATTGCGATATTCTGCTTAAATAAAAGCGTAATACAGCCAGTCTGTTTTCTTTCATGCGATCGTTTTCTGCAACCAAATCCACAAGCAAACCATGCGAGTTGACGCTCTCTTGATTTGTGCTTGTGAAAGTGCAATAATTCTGATGAGGTGTAAAAAAAAAAAAAGAATTATAAAATATTTTGCAGGCCTGTAAAGATGTGACAATACCGAACATAATTAGTAGGAGTTTACAGCAATCCACCAACTGGTCAAGCGATGATAAGAAACATAATTAGCTAGAGTTTATGAAAATTGAACAGACGTTCAAATAATAAAAACAGTGTCAATAACCAAATGTAATTAGCAACATTATCCATTGATTTAACAACTGTTTGACAGACAAAAACAAAGTGACGACACCAAAACCAATTAGGAAGTGTTATGGTAATTCAGCAACAGCTCACACGATGGTAACCAACTGATGATATCGAGCATAAATAGCAAGAGTGCATGTCAATTCTGAAAATGCATGAAATCTTTGAAGCTAGTGGGATATACTGATGGATCAAAACTGCAACTAAATCATATAAAAATATATATTCAAATCCAAGCTTCACTTCAGCTTGGTGCATTTAAATAGCTCTCCTCCCCTCAGTTTGCAGTAAGCAAATCAATGTTTAATGTTAAAACCACTAAATGGCAACTGACTGTAGAGGGTGTGATGAATTTTTAAAGAGCTCTTTTCTTTACTGTCCATCTGGGCTCCATTTGCCCTGCTGTTCATGTTTACAGCGGACATCAAAGGATACTTCTCTTTTTCTCAGGAAGTCTGTGTGAGAGGAAGAAGTGTAAAATTTTATAGAGCTACAAAATTAGACATTTTGTTCTCTTCATATTTGATATCATGATAGTCTCTTACTGAAGAATAACAATGTATCCAGTTGGTTTATGACAACATTAACTAAAAGTAAATTCTCAAATCCAGTTGCATGGGAAGGCTAGTACCACCTTAAACCACAGAGCAACAAAACTTACCATGCAGTATGAATTATATTAATGCAACAACTGAACAAACCATTTGAGGTTGTGCATTACAGTGGCTTTACAGGTAAACTTTGCAGGTTTCAACTAAAAATGAATTAATTTACTCACCCTTATGTCATTCCAAACCAGTATGACTTTCCTCTGTTGAACATAGATATTTATCAAAAAAGAAAGAAGGTCATACAGGTTTGGAACAACATGAGGTGAAAAAAAACCCTCTTTAAATGAAATTTACAGTTTGTTTTAAACAAAAACATTGCACAAGATTTCACAGAACTTATTCAGTATGTCTGATATGCAGTTACACATATTATTATTACACTTATTATTTCTCATGGGCTCTCTATTTCCCTTACTGAAATATCTGAGTCTGCCATCTCAGATCACTTCCCTATTATTTTTGAATTTCCAGTTCCCCCAACAAAAGCTAGCAAGTCTCCTGCTCCACCGTGTCATCGTCACATCCTCACCTCCTCAACAGTTGAAGAGCTTGCTGCTGCTTTTATGGACTTTGCCCCCCCATGGACCTGTTTCTCCTGCATGCCCTGATGGCCTTCTTTCTACTTTCTACTCCACTTGTTCTGGGATCTTAGACTCTATTGCCCCTTATAAGCGCAGATTTTCCAAGCTAAGAGCAGATCCCTGGATAAATTATGCCACTCGTGCCCTCAGGCAACGTTGTAGACAGGCAGAGCGGAGATGGAAGGACAAATTACATGTGTCTCTGGAAATATTAAGGGGTTGTCTTTCTGATTATCAGAGAGCTGTGAAAAAAGAGAAGTCAAAATTGTTGTCTAATATTATTACCAATAGCGGACATTGTCCCAAGGTGCTATTCAACACAATTAATTCTGTTGTGAATCCGCGCACCTTTCCTCTGACTGATGCCTCAGTCTCCACCTTTTTATTAATAAAGTGGAGTCTGTTAGATAACTCACTAACAGGAGTTCTGGAACTGGCTCACCTGTCGTTGCAGCACATTCTGCGGTGTTTGAACAGTTTGAACCAGTTTCATTGTCATTCCTTACCGAAGTAGTGCAACATATGAGGGCCACAAACTGCCCCTTGGACGTTGTTCCAACCAAACTGTTAAAAGAGGTTTTTACCACTGTAGGGCCTTTTCTGTTGGCTTTGATTAATACATGTCTTAGCTCAGGAACTGTCCCTGCCGCTTTTAAACATGCTGTGGTTAGACTTCTTCTTAAAAAAACACATCTGGATCCCTCAGTTTTATCTACTTTTAGACCAGTTTCCCACTTTCCTTTTCTTTCAAAGGTTTTAGAAAAAGTTGTTTTTAAACAATTACAGTCCTTTTTAGAAAATAACTCTATCTTTGAGAAATGCCAGTCTGGATTCAGATCGTGACATTGTATTGAGTCTGCACGGTTAAAGGTGCACAACAATATTGCTCGGTCTGTTGATGAAAAGTGCCCTGTTATATAAGTGTTACTTGATCTCACGGCGGCCTTTGATAAAGTGGACCATGAAGTCCTTCTGTCTCGCCTCAATCATTCTGTTGGCATTCGGGGTACTGCACTTCAGTGGTTCTTGTCATATCTGACCAACAGACGTTTTTCAGTAATGATCGGGGACTTGTCCTCCTCTACTGCCTCTCTCTCTTGTGGGGTGCCACAAGGCTCTATTCTCGGGTCTGTTTTATTTTCACTTTACATGCTGCCTCTCGGGTCAATTATAGCCAGACACACAATAGCTTTTCACTGCTATGCAGATGATTTGCAAATTTATTTGCCTATGAGGCCGAAAAAGGCTGACGCAGTTGGGTCGCTAATTCATTCATGACATTAAACTTTCATTGCAGCACAATTTCCTTCACTTAAATGAAGAAAAGACTGAATACATTTTATTTGGAGAGTCTGTAACTTCTGACTTTTGTGCGCTGACTTCAAAGCTTAGACCAACTGTCAAAAATCTCAGTGTGACTTTTGATAGTAGCCTGAAATTTGATAAACAAATCGACACCGTGGTTAAAGCAAGTTTTTTTCAGCTACGTCTTTTGGCCAAGGTCAAACCATTTTTGTAGCGCCCTGACCTTGAGAAAGCAATTCATGCTTTTATTAGTTCAAGAATAGATTACTGCAATGCACTTTATGTTGGTTTTTCACAGTCGTCCCTCAGTCGTCTCCAGCTGGTGCAGAACGCTGCGGCCCGTTTTTAACCAATACACGCAGACATGAGCACATCACCCCAATTCTCTATTCCCTCCACTGGCTTCCAGTTTCGTTTAGATTTGATTTAAACATTTTATTATTTGGTTTTAAAGCTCTCAATGGCCTCGCCCCACCTTATTTAACTGAGATTCTGGCTTTTTGCCAGTCAAACAGGGCTTTGAGGTCAACAAATCAACTTTTGCTGGAAGTCCCGAGATCAAGGTACAAACACTGGGGTGACCGGGCCTTTTCCGTGGCTGGGCCCAGACTTTGGAACAAGCTTCCCCTTGATATGCGTACTATTACTGATCTGGGTCTTTTTAAAAATAGGCTTAAAACTTATTTATTTAGACTGGCATTTAATACCTAGCAATGTTGTAATATTTTCATGTATTTTAAGTGTTTTATTTATTTTATGGTTTATTATTTTACCTATTTTGCTGTAGCCAATTATACTTTTGTTTTTACTGTATTATTTTCTGCTCTTATTGGAAAGCACTTTGGTCACCTTGAGTATTGCAAAGCGCTATAAAAATAAATGTTGATTGATTGATATCATGTGAAGCACACATCTGAAATTCAGTTAATGTTTCTTCTTTACTAAAATAAAGAATTATGCACAAAACATCACATTGTAGCTTGCATTAAAATGTAAATATATTTAGAAGAAATTAGCTCCTTATATTTGGTTTTACTTTCTTTGCTCTTTATCACCATGCTGTGCTAAAATTGATGTAGTAAGAGACAATGATGAAATCAGAGACGCTCCCCTTGAAATCCGATCAACTGTGGACTGTTTAGGGTTACCACGTACTGTAGCAACTTGACACATTAATATAGAATGCGTGGTCAAAGGCATTCAAATGAATAACTGCTTCAAATAAATGTGTAATCCGCTCAGAAAGTAGCTTCAGAACTGCTTCTTTTATATGAAATAAATAAATAAATACAGCTTTAAATGTATTTTTTTTCTGTACATTAATGTGTCCTTTTATTTTTCTATATTTTAATAATGTTGTTTATTGTATACACACACACACAGACACACACACACACAAATATATATTTTTTTTGCTTAGAAAAAAAATTAAAACAACATTAATGTACAGAAAAAAAACTATTTAAAGCTGTATTAATCTTTTATTGTTTTGATGCTTGTATATCTTTCACTATTTTGATGCTTGTATATCTTTCATTATTTTGATGCTTGTTTATCTTTCATTATTTTGATGCTTGTTTATCTTTCATTGTTTTGATGCTTGTTTATCTTTCATTGTTTTGATGCTTGTTTATCTTTCATTGTTTTGATGCTTGTTTATCTTTCATTGTTTTGATGCTTGTTTATCTTTCATTGTTTTGATGCTTGTTTATCTTTCATTGTTTTGATGCTTGTTTATCTTTCATTGTTTTGATGCTTGTTTATCTTTCATTGTTTTGATGCTTGTTTATCTTTCATTGTTTTGATGCTTGTATATAAGACAGACAGACAGACAGACAGACAGACAGATAGACAGATAGACAGATAGACAGATAGACAGATAGATAGATAGATAGAAAGAAAGAAAGAAAAAAAGAAATACAAATGGCTGAATTCTGAAAAGGCTACAAAACACAACTGTTAGTTGTTATCAGAAAGGGGAAGTTGCATAAAACCACCCAGACATTGCAGGAACATATAAATGCAAACTCCTATATGAGGTCTATAAAATTCTGATCAGAGGATGATTTAGTTAAACAAACGTCTCTTGGAGATGTTGATGGAACAGAAACCACCTGGCAGCACCGAAAGGACAATTTGCATAGGAACAAAAATCTGCCACAACGGACTTTTCTTGTATCTTACTTACAAGAGGATGAATTTAACAACATAGAATAGAAAAAAGACAAATCACATCAATTCCAATGAATTAAAACCACAAACTTGGCCGGCAGCAGACAATAGTACTAAGCCATCTCATTGTGTGAATGATTACGACATTGCCATTTTTGATACCAGTGAATAAATCTGTTTCTTTATTCAATTCACTTTATGGCAGGAACAGATAGCTATGCTAGAGAATTTGGCAGCATGCCTTAAAACACGATTAATTAATATCTGTATCAAACATAATCAGAGACACAGTGGCTTTGCATTTATTTTGGCCATGTCCCAGCTGCTGCAGGAAAAAGACCAGCTGTCAGCCTTTCACATGCTCTGCGTAACGCTGGCAGACAGGTTGACTTGTAGTTAGAAGGTTTCTGCAGGTTTTATGAAGTTAAATATTTGAAGACCTTTTTAAGACTATGTAAAGAAAATTTAAGGAACACAATGTGTATTAGCAACACTTCAAAGTTCAAAGTGAAAATACAACTTCCAACTGATCTCCATTACTTTTGGAGTAATACTTTTGGTGTTACTCCATTACACCTGCCCAAAATAAACCAGGAGCCTTATCCCTTTCCACATGTATGGAAGCACAAACTACAGCAAACAAACTAGTGTTATGAGGCAACAAGTAAATATGTCTAAAATCATTAGTGTGTTGTTGCAACTGGGTGTATCATCCAGTTTCAAATTCTCATATTCAGAACGCAAGCAGGGGTGTAAAGTATTCATTATACAACCATTCAAGTACCACGCAATCATCGTGCAACATCTCAACGTACAGACAGCTCTGCATGTCTTGATTGCATAACTGCCCACAATATTCACGTTTTCTGGCAACGACTTGATATGAAGATCATACTTGGAACTGAATGCTAATGCTCCAATAACATTTCTGTCGGCCGCCAACCAACAGTTGTAAACACCTGCAAACGCTTCAGTCAGCACATCACATGCCCAGCATACGCAAATCACATGACCGTGTTCTCAAAAGCAGGGTACAAAATGTTCAAATCCAACATGATTATTCAAAAAATAATAACCTGCAATGCTCCCTAATCGGAAATCTTGGGTTAAAAAATTCCCCAGCAAGGGTACAGATGTCACAGCACTTCTGGAGCACATGAAACAGTCATTATGGGAAAGCAGTATTACAACGGCATGGAACATAATCACAATAGTGCTACTGCATGTTGCCTTTCAGTTCCATAAATCAGCCACAAATGATCTTACTGACTAGTGTTTTCAAAAGTACGTGTACCTGATACTTCAATTTTAAAAACATAACAATACCAGCCTTTCTCCAGTACCGGTAGTACAGAGTACCAGGTCGATTCGGTACCTGCTGATGACAAAAAAAATCTGATGTGTCAAAATAGACCCGTGCATTAAGTCTTGCAGTGTAAATGCAATAGAGCTGCCAAATGCTCTGCTACCTGTAATGTGTTTCTTTGTTATCTTATTATTTTAATTTGATCTCGTTAATGCAGTGGGGGAAAAACATTAAATTGTTTTAAGTGTGTTTTTTTATTTGGTTGGCAGTGCATAACGTAGCTGATTGACAGGTGTTATTGTCATGACCTCTGCTCCAGACGAAGACTCTTCATTGTCTCAAATAGCAGGGCAACCGAATTCTTTCTGTATGTAGGAAGGAGAGACCTTCAATATTCAAAGTTCATTTTGAGAAATCAACAAATATGCATATTCTGCATGATCCGGCATTTGGCTTCATGTTCTGAGATAATCAGTAATTATGTCTTAAACCTTCATTAATTTTCGGTCACATGGCATCCTAACAAGCCTCAGCCTGCACATACGAGCTAAACAACTACAGCTAATATATAGCTGTGTGCCAGACCATATGTGTTGGGAATGTCACTGTTTGATATACGGTTCAGGTTTAACAAACAGCAAGAACAAACATAAATGCATGAAGTAATAAAATTACTTCATTCACAATTTCAGGATCGTAGCTACAGTCTGGTAAGAAAACGATGCTGGAATTTACGCATCTAGCTTGTGATTAGTTGTGCACCAACATAATTGAAAACTACAATTTGAGTATTTAAATGTAGTGTGCTTTTGAGCAGTGACGGTCAGATGTACTCAATCCCTCTGACTGTATATTGCTTAGTTTAGGAGTTCTGCTTTCATAACTCACTTCACAAAATGTCACACTCAGCATAAAACATTACAGCTTCAGCCCCAGATAAATTAGTCAAGTTAAGTAGATAAATTTCCTCAAGTCCTGCTCGCTGTCGTTGCTTGCAAATATTTATTTGAAAGACTGTTTTGCTTCAACAACCTTCTTCAGGCATAATCCTGGAAGAAGATCATTAGACTGTAACGCTGCTATATCAAAGAATGTCGTTACAATTATATGCTGCAATTCCAGATAAATATTTGCACTAGGACTAGTGAATACAACAAACTCTGTTCTTTACACAACATTTATCCTACACACCTGCAACCATCCAAGTGTGCAAGGAGTGTTTATTTGGTCTGTATTATTTTTTTTTGACTAACATCATTGTAGCAGGACCTGTTTCAGGTTAGAATTACCCTGCCCACCAGGGTCTGAAATGAATGAGGGCTTGGGGCAAAAACCAAAGTTAAAACCAAATCGACACCAAAGTTAACAAAAGTGCCTCCCAAATTCAAGATAATGGACAAAAAAAGGAATAAAAAAAGAATGAAAAGATCTATATGAATGAAAAGTGTCATTGAGGCATTACATTTAGAGTAGAATTGCTCATGTTACATCGGATTTCTTTTTATGTACAGTTGGGAGCACTGAGCATTATAACCAATCACACACATTTCTGTTGAGCTTGTGAATGCAATGGCCAATCAGCAGTGTTCTGATTCATCACCACGGAGAACGCTGGAGTTGACTCACTGACGGAATTCTGAATCTGCGTTCATGAATTCTCTAATCATCATAGATGACAAATCCAGAAAATGTGTAAGTAAGAATCATTTTGCAGTTTAGACAGCTTCAGTGATTATAACATGAGTTTTTGCAATAGTGCAAATCAACACTGAAATCATGGACCGCGGCTTTCTTGCTGGCTTTCTTTATATAATTTATTCCTAGTTTGAATAACAGTTTTGTTTTTGTCTTGATTTTCTAATCTGTAAAAAGAAATAAATTCACATTCATAAACTGTTTTTAACTTTTGCCTGTAGCCAGAAAAAAAACTTTCTACTAATTATTGATATTGTAATTATTACAATATCAATAGCAATAATGATTTTGTCATGATGCTGCAGCTTCACCCTCTAATGAGCTCCTGTTTTTTTAATTTGTAGGATTTACATCATGCAATTTTAGTGTAAATTCAAGTACACGAGGAGCATGTGTAAATAAACATAAGCAACATGTCAGATGCAGCTTCTGTTCCACCTTTGCATTGTAAAGATGGCTTTTGCTGATGTTGGAAAAAATTTGAGTGTTAACAGTCTATAGTATTGTGATTAATTGCAGTAACTGGTTAAATTTAAAGGGATAGTTCACCCAGATATGAAAATATTGTCCTTATTTTCTAACCCTCAAGTTGTTCCAAACCTGTATACATTTCTTTCTTCTGTTGAACACAAAAGAAGATATTTTGAAAAATGTTCATAATCAAACAGTTGCTAGTAGCCACTGACTTCCATTCCATTTATAAAAATAGCCGGTAACACTTTATTTTAAGGTGTCCTTGTTACACGTTTTATGTACTTACTATTATAATAACAATTAATTATGCTTAATTATATGCAAGTTACCCTAAGCCAAACCCTAATCCTAACCATATAGTAAGTACATGTAGTTAATTAATATTACTCAGTACTTAAATGGATAATTACACTGTAACAATGACACCTTAAAATAAAGTGTAAACAAACTGCTCTTACAAAGGTTTAAAAAAATGCCCCAGGAAGACAATTCCAGAGGGAAAATATTGCCCTTTAGTGTATAAGTTAATTTCTGACCTGTTTGAACTGCTCCTCATAGGTCCAGTCTGCGTGGTCCTGTCCATGGAGCGGCCCGTGGGATGAATGTGTGGAGTGAGTCAATGTCCGCGGTTCACTTTCAGAACCAGGCCGAGCCTTAAGCAGCTGGGAGTGAGGGTGTAAATGGCGGTGGGGTAAGAGGAGGATGCCTCTGCCTGGGGTGACGGCCTCACGGCCTGACGGTAGCACTTCGTCACCTAAATCGTCATCATAGTCTTCTTCCATCTCACCCTCAAAGTCATCTTCATCCCATTTCTGCTTTCTTCGCAGGAACACAGGAGATGAAATGTTACAGAGGGACGATTATGAATTCAGGCAACTCATTCAAGTTAATGAAACATTGCTATGGGTTAACTGCCATCCAACTACCATGCCACGAATTCTGTTAAAATGAGAAAATTATTTACAGAAAGCTACATATTAAATATATAGTAGGTACACAGTAGACTTGTACATTTTCTGAAGACGTGAGAGATGCTTGTCCAATTTCTTTTCAGCACATTTCTTTTAGCCATATTTATAGCAAAACTTTCTGGCATTTCTGAATTTGATTGTTTTTTCATTTTTTGTTTTATTTCCTCATCATGGCATACACTACTGGTTAAAAGTGGAATAATTATGATTCTGTAATGTTTTTGAAAGAAGTCTCTTATGCTCACCAAGGCTGCATTTATTTAAATAAAAATACACTAAAAACACTAATATTGTGAAATATTATTACAATTTACAAGAACTGATTTCTATTGTAATATATTTTGAAATGCAATTTATTTCTGTGGTTTAAAACGGAATTTTTAGCTGCCATAATTCCAGTCTTCTGTGTCACATGATCATTCAATATGTTGATTTTGTATTCACTTATTTTTGATAATCGGGTACCACAAATAAAGAGACTTTAATAAATGTTATTTTTATAACCAAAGGTTTAAACAGTTTTTGCTGCTTACCAGTTTTGTGAAAGTCATGATACAATTTTGTTTTCAGGATCCTCTGATGAATAGAAAAGGTAATAGATAGAAAAGCAGCATTTGAAATACAAATCTTCTGTAACTTTATAAATGTCTTTACCGTCACTTTTGATCCATTTAATGCATCCTTTCTGAATAAAATTATTAATTCCTTTTCTTTCTTTACTTACTCCAAACTTTTAAATGGTAATGTATCATAGTTTCCACAAAAATATTCAACATTGAGCAGCAAATCAGCATATTAGAATGATTTCTGAAGGATCATGTGACACTGAAGACTGGAGTAATGATGCTGAAAATTCAGCTTTGCATCACAGGAATTAATTACATTTTAGAATATATTCAAATAGAAAACAGTTTCATTTTATTATACTGTAAAAATATTTCACAATATTACAGTTTTTACTCTATTTTGTATCAAATAAATTCAGCTTTGGTGATCATAAGTGACTTCCTTCAACAACATAAAAAAAAAAAACTTTATTCCAAACTTCTGACCGGTATATGATTTATATATTGTATATATATTTATATTTATATATTGTAATGAACTACCCTTTAACACATGTATATGCACAAATGTCACAAATTCAGCACAACATAATGCCGTTTAAATGTAAAACATCCAACTCAAGTAGCAGCCAATAACTTATTTGCATTCATTTGCCTACTTACATCTGCTCTTCCTCCTCAGACCCCATCATATCTTTGTATTGCTCCTCCCCTTCCTCTTCATCCTCCTCCTCATCAACTTCGCCTCCTCCACTGCTGTGCTCAGACATGGGGCTGTCGGCCCTCTGAAGTCCAGCTGCTACTGCACGCATTGCTGCTAGCGCCGCCATCTGCGCCTGCTCTGTTTCAGAGACAGAGATTGCTTTCAGCTCCTCCCCTACAGGGGCGGGGCTATGCGATTGCCCCGCCTGCTCCATCAGCAGTTTGGCTCTCTGCTGTCTGTGCAGGTTCTCCATCACCGCCTGCAGCTTCATTGCCTGGGAAACAGGACACGCTAGGATTCTGGCCCCTTCACTTCCCTCAACAGCCGAAAACAGACCGAACCCCTTTATATAAACCTGATCCAGAAGGCAGGGCTTCAGGAAACAGGACGTGTTGGTCTTCTACTTGACGGACACCAGCAGACAGCTAAGGGGAAGATGACCCCCACACACAGGGGCCTACCTGTGAAAGAAAAATTATAAAACGTTAATTTAAAATATTTGATATATAAAAATTGGCGCTGCACCAAAATTTCAGCAACCAAAAAGTTTTGGGCCGAAATAGCAATTTTCAGTTTCTACTGAAATTGTTTTGGAAGGCAAAATCAGTGACCAAAACAGCAACAGTTAATTAGCATTTCTCCTATGGCATGTTTTGACTGTCAGCAGCTATTGTGCACACAACGTGGATAAACTACAACAGGTAAGCATGTCAGTTTTGTGGACACTAGTGCTGGATTAACAATATTGATTTCTCATTTTTAATCGAAACTGATATGGATTCTTAAATCTCAAGGATCAATCTTTTAGTCTGTGATGTTTTCGGCTGATGTGTGAACTTCACTATATTTTTTGTAGCACCTGCCATCCAATAATCGCAATAAGCTTTGTGCTTTGTTACTTTTAAAATGAAACAAAGTCTCAGCCTTCAAATTCTGTCAATTTTATCACAAACTACAAACAATAAATGTGGTTTTGACGCTCTTTAATGTGGTTTGACAGATCACTGTAATAGCCTCAGTTCAAGCGACACATGAACCGATCATCTCTTCCACTTTACTACTAGTTATAGCAAGAAATAAACATGAATGAATATCAAAAGGTGTTGAAAGAAACAGAACAACTTACTGAAATGTATTATGTCATTTAATCGCTCAATCAAACAGCTTGTAAACAACATATGGCATATAACATCACATTTACCTCAGGAAAGCCATTCATTGTCCATAAACTTGGTATATATTTTTTAATATTTAAAACTTAACCTGTTGTCTTAATGCATGTTTGAATAAATCTTTTAAACGTTTATATTTCAATAACAAATCTGAGTAGAAACATAATCCTCATTTAAAAGTTGACATAAAAAGCTGTAAGTGCAATTTAAATGTTTGTACAACTCAGTGTTGTTTATTAAATATATATATGATTAATTAATTGATTATTAAATAACAAGGATTTTCATTTTCAGCCCAGAATTGTTAGTTAGGTGCATCAAAATGTCTTCTGAAGCCACACAACAGCTTTGCATGAGAAAATAATTGAAGTAGTCTTTATTCTCTGCATACTCTGAAATCCATCAATGAGTTAATGATAGAAGTAAAGATGAGATTGTTATTTTAGTCAAACCTTTTAAATGGATCTTTGATTCCGTTCAATCAATTGAACAATTTACTCCTAAATCAAACTGGACTGATCAGGTTCAATATGGACCCTTTTCACAAAACTGTGATGATTCGTTTCAACATCATCAGCATTGTAAATTCTCCAAAATTTGTTGCATTTAAATTTTTTTTAAATGTATGTACATTTCTAACACTATACTCTAATGCGAGGGTGTTTCTAAAACAGCGTCTATGGGAGTGATGGTAAATTTGACATTGTTCTCTCTTACTGACTGCCGTTATCGGTCTCTATTTTTTTCCTTTTTTCAAAGTCATGAAAACACTATCATGGAGTTTTTCTTTTGCTATTTGAGCAAATGGGAATGCAAAAAAATATATGCGTGTAACGAATTAGTCCACTGAAGGCGAGCGTAAGTGAGAACCCAAGTGCAGTTTATTTACAGTGGGATCCAAACATCCAAACAATAATCCGTGACTTGACTTGACATGAACAGACTTGACGCACCGACAGCGGATTACAACATCAATACACGACGAGAGACAATGGCAACATGATGGCTACTTATAGCAAACAAGAGGGTCACATGACAAGAACAAACCAATGGGAAACAAGACACATGACTAAGACAACCAATCAGAACATGACACATACACAAGGCAGAAATACATGAGTGCATAAAGCACATTACAGTGTGGTAGTGTCCCATTCACTGCTTTAGAAGTTTACCCAACTATGATGACTTCTGCTGCTGAGAAACACGGAAATGTGAAAAAAGTCCATTTACCTCATCACTAAAACTTTAATACATGAAAAATGGCACACACAGTGAACATTTTTGAGTGATGATGCAAAAGTGAATCGTTGAATCAGAATTATGAATTAATAGAATGACAGACTGAAAACAGTTTGAACTGATTCATGAAAATCAAACAAACTTACCACCTCCAACGCAGTTTTTGCAACTGAAGTGTAATTCAGAAATACCAGAAATAGTCTTCACACTTTTATTCACAAGACATGACACAAGAAACACACAGCCTATGAATGACCATTTTCTGACAAAAGCAGTGTGATCTTGTCCAATAAGGAAATTATCACTTTCCTTCTCACATTTGCATTTCATTATTTGTCATCAGTCATGACCACACCTTAGCCGATTCACTGCATTTGTAAACCTTTAATCTACAATCATCATGACACAGTGTCTACACTTCGCTGACTATATTGGGAGATGTCACGTTATGATGCCCGCTGTGCTGGTTGGATGCTAAATTTGACACTTGCCTGAATTATCATTTACTCTATTTCCAGTTTATAGTTTTATAAAAGATATTATGTTAAACTTGTTTAGTCAAATGGTCTCTACTATGAGAATGTCCTTCGCACTTTTGACCATTGTTTCTCAAGACATCTGAAATCAATCCATGTTTTTTTCTTGTGCCTGTGGCTGTAAAGCAGCATATAAAACTTTTCAACACTGAGAACATTGTGTTGCAGACAATGACATTCTTAGTGTCATGCAAGATCCTATTCCCCTGCAGAAAACCATCCCTCTTCATCAATGTCCGATAAAAAGTTACTGTGATATCTTGTTCTGAATGTTGACACAGGAGAAACAATAAGGATTTTCTGGCCCATAACATAAGCATGTTTGAGCTTTCAGAACCAGTAAGGTTTGTTTTTATATATTGTGTGTTATGTGTATTTATGAATTTTTAAAGTGAGTTTTTTTTTAAATTAACTTATAATGAAGGGTCTGAAATCTTTCATTAAAAATATCTTTATTTTGTTTTTTTAGAAATATGAACAAAATTCTGCAACATAATTCTTAATTCATAATTAAAGAATCATAATTCTGCAACAGCGCAAACGACTGCATGAAAGAGAACAGACTGGCTGTATTGCACTTTTATTTGAGCAGAATAACTCAGAGACCACTAAACTACAACTTACATGTTTGCCGGTGTTTCAGTTCATAAGCACTTTTTTCGTAATGCAGAGAGAGTGTAAACCACTGGACAGAAGATGTACCGATTTAAGAAAAAAAGCGTTGATTGGGGGATTTAAACTCTTAACATCTGGCAACCGCAACCATGAAAACTTGTGAAGGCTTGTTACCAATACAAGATAATGCAAATACCAAAGTAAGTATGTAAGCAACCTGGATAGTTTTCCCCAAAATTAAAACTGTCATTTACTCACCCTCAAACTATTTCAAACCTGAATGAGTTTCTTTTTTTATAGTGAACACAAAAGAAGATATTTTAAAGGATGATATCTTGCATGACACCAGGAGTTTATGGGTTAAACCAGAGATGGATGGGGGCGCTGATGATTGTGAATTCTGAGCAAACACTGTGGAGATAAAGGCAGCACTAAGGGTCTAATTCCACACTGATAACGAGCGACAAGCTGGCCTACATCCAGATTCATCATAAGGATCTGAAACCCATGCATTTACACCATACATTCAATATAATATCTATTACTTACTCCTGGCTGATGGGAAACTGATATGTCATAGTGAATATGCACAAAGAATAACGACTACTGTTTTTTTTTTCTTTTAGGCATGTGACAGAGTAAAAAGTGCAAATTGATAAAGACAAACAAGTTGAAAAGGTTGACACTTTAATATCTCCAATAGCTGTAGTGCATGACTGCACAGACTAACAGCCTGTTTTATATGTGCACATGCAAAGTAATGGAAATGAAACCGAGAGATTCTGGTCTGGTGACATTTTTTTTACTCCAGCATTGAGATCTCAGGATTATTATCAATGTCAGATCTGTTTTTGGAGAAGCTACTTTGAAGCTTCTCATTATTAGTCAAAATAGTTTCAATTTACGTTCTAAACACAGTTGATGAAGTAATCTTTAATCAAAATGTAAAACCTCTTAAGTTGTGCCACTGAAATGAAATTCCTTGTCGACTGATTTCACTTAACCAATAGCCAAATACCTATCATTTTAATAAACAGAGTTTGGTCACATTCTCAAATTACCACTTTTCACAATACTATCCATTCCTGGTAAGTACCTTTGCTTACTTACCAATTTTTCTCTTTACATCACACAGAAATGTCACATTACGAACATAAAACAGGTTGCTAAGCATTTAATACCACTGGATAACACCAAATCTAGGTTTAACACGAATATGCAATCAATCTAGTTTATAAGAAACATCCAATGTGATACACAGAAACCAAACTACATTTGATAAGTTCACATCACCAGTGTGCCAACATTTGAATATTCCTCATGGGGACTGAGAGCTAGACACCTGTTAATCACACAAATTAAACTGTTATGACAGATTGGTTGTCATGCTACAACATATTCCAAGGAAAAGCAGACTCAAATCTCTGTGCTTTCTAAATGTCTACAGTGGAATCTTTAAGGGGATGTGTGTCTTAAAGGGGAATTTTTGTGCATCATAGATTGTTAAATGATTCCCACGGTGTCAGGCTCAATACTCAAGTATCTACAGGACCTGAATGAGCATTTACAAAAGCAATAAAACTAGCTGAAAATAATTTCTAAATGTTTCCTGATTATTTACTAATTACAGTTTATTCTGATAATTCTCACTTTGAAAATGAAACAAAAACGGACACATTAGCTCAGCTGACTGTTAGTTCAGCTCAGCTGAGATTTTGAGAACAAAGGATTATGAACAATTTGTGCAGTGGTTAATCAATGGGGTTTAAATGCTTGATAATGCAAACAAAAACTGCAGGATGACCCATATAATGGAAAAATATGACATACTAGGCTATCACAGTTTTATTATAAAAATGTGCACATCGATACTGTAAAAAGTGAATATCTTTACACAATATAAATTTGCAAACTCAATTCAATAAAAACAAAACAGAAATTGACTGTTTTTAGACTTGTCAAATGGGAGACATATTCTATCTTTATTTTATTAATAAACAAATTATTATTTAAGATGAGACTCTACAGGCAGTCAGGCATCCCTCAGTCATTTTTGAGATTTTGGGCTATTTGGCTTTTCATCAAGTGTTGTTTCAAACTAGTGGAAAGAAAGCATCCAAAATCCATCTTTAAGTATTGCTTTGATTGCCCCTTCTCTATTTTGCGTTTGTAGATTTCAATTACATTACAATTCCGAAGGCCCTTTTCTCAAAATGTGATTTTTCTTCTGCACCAAGCCAGAAATCTCTACTTCAGCAGCACTTACAAACATATTCCTATCTATATTCTGAAGTTTTTCACAGAGGGGTTTGTCAATATATAATTCACCTGATTTTATACATAATTTTATTCCTAAAAAAAAAATGGTAAAAAATATTTTTTGTCTGGCTGTTTACAGTATTTCCAGATTTATAAAAAAAAAAAAAAAAAAAACAAAACATTATTTTGTGAAATTAAAAACTTCAAACCTATTCAACAACTTACTTAAAAAAACACGAAAAACATACAGCCCAGACCCTCAGTAAAATTGATAAGGTCACATAATTCATGCATAAAATTGCACAGAACAACTGATAGAACGTGTTGTAATCACAATTAGATTAAATCTAACAGAATATTGATGAAAATAAACTCAACATATTAAAAATGTGACTATAACACATGCAACAACACATGGGCTAACAAAAAAGTGAATAAGAGAAAAATTACATTTAAAATATAATATTGTAAAAAAAAAAATATTTTTCTCTAAAAACTATAAACCATTTTTATGAACATTTTAAAGCTTTATCCT
>NW_015536490.1:471863-472100 GCF_001515605.1 Sinocyclocheilus anshuiensis
AGAGAGAGAGAGAAATCCAAAAATCCTTGTGTAAGAACCTTCAAATCTATGTCATCAAAATGAAACAAATTTTGAACCAGGCTTAATCCTGTCAGGATCATGGACCAGGGGCCCGTTCTTCGTACGTCGCTAACTCAGTTAGCTGGATTTGATTGTTGACGCTTTGGCATGATCTTGGATTGTTTGGTTCTTCGAAGCTCATCCCGGAGTTGCTGTCATAGCAACAGGTCCATAAGC
>NW_015536490.1:472191-483445 GCF_001515605.1 Sinocyclocheilus anshuiensis
TGCATTAATTTGAGTGATGACAGCTATTATGGGAGTGGCTTGATGGAGCGCAGGAGATCAGATAACATGATCTTGACCTTTAAGAAACTTTAATTAATGACGTCACGTAGTAAATCTGTTCATTTTTAATGAATTGCTAATTACTACATTGAAATAAAAATGTAAAGCCTGAACAAATATTAGAAATCGTGGATATAAATAATTGGGAATCATGTAAAAAATTTAAATGAAATAAAAACACATTTCATTTATCTATTATAACATTTAATGTAGTTTTGTTCGCTTGGTTGTTTCCTTATAAAAGTCCAAAACTTTGTCAAGTTTTTTGTCAGGTGTCTTTTTTATTATATGATGTCATTACGTTGCTGTCTTGCCGCCAGCCAATCGCTGCATTGCTGATCGTGGTTTCGAGTATCGATACATAGCCCCTTTTAAACCAACCCATGAACGCGCAATTATCTCAGATAACTCAATCCAGCCATACTAATCATCAACAACAGGTGTGTTCGAAGAACCGAATTAGCCAGATCCTGATTAGCGCGATGATATCATCTTGGATGTGACATTTCATCTCAGATATAATAAGCGACGTACGAAGAACGGGCCCGTTTTGTTATATTTTCCCCGTTTCTGTTCCTGTGTTCCCTTATTTGGTCATGTTCCTGTCCTCGTTTAGTTAATTAGTCATTCTGTGCACCTGTGTTTGGTAATTGTCCTGTGTTTATAAGTTCTTGTCTGTGAATTTCTCCTCCGTCGGTCTACTTGTTGTGAACATCATACTTGTGCTCTGTGTCTCCCTATTGGATCATTAAAAGACTCTCGTTCTGTAAAATCTCCACATCTCCTCGTTTCCTTGTGCTCCAGCGTATTGTGACAGAAACCCGACCGAATACAGTTACCTCCGTGTATCTACCCTCCGTTTTTTCTCTCACTGTTTTTGTTTCCGTTGTGTTTCCCCTTATGGATCCCTTCACCCACCCGGAATTCCTCCTCCTCCTGCTGGAGCAGGGGGACAGATCTCTCGAGGACCATACGTCGTCCGAAGATGGTCCTCGAGAGGATTTCGCTGCCTTCGTGGAGTGACTCTGGCGAGAAACGGATCGCCATCCACCACCTGCCCCATGAATGATCTTGCCAGATCCACTCCAGACCCAGTGCCCAGCCCACCATCTCCCCACGGTGCGGAACATCAGCCCGAGCCCACCGATGACGGAGAGCCCATCACCGCCACGATCAACGAGCCAGCGAAATGCCGAGCGACTGAGTGGAGGATCGCCCTGGATGTGGAGTCCCACCCGTCAGACCAGGTGCGAGAGCCGGCGACAGTGCCCACCACGAAGGAGCAAGCCGAGGACGGTGAGAGCGCGGAGTGGCGCTCCGCCCACTGCACCGCAGCTGAGGGTGAGCTAATTATACATCTGGGACTGCTGGACTTAGAAAGGGACCTGATAGACTGGGAAACAGATCTGGAGGTCGACTTGCCCCCTCTCCTCTCTCCTTCGTCCCCGCTGGTCCTGTCCAGCCCTGAGGGGGGTCCCGTTTCCCAGTCCAACCAGGAGTGTGCTCTGATCCCCGAGGGCAGCCCTGAGAGCCCGGAGGCTCACGAATACCCACCCAACCGCCCGCTCCTGCCTCCTCCACCGCTGTCGTCTGGCAGCCCCTTTGCTCGCCCTCAGCACACCATCAATACGGTGCCATCCTCCATCGTCGCCGTGGCTGGAGCATCCCTCAACTCCGCCTCCAGCCTCCGAGGCCCGGACTCCGCCTCGGCCCATAGACCCAGCGGCTCCACCGGGCTCCCTCAGGACTGCACCTCGTCGCTCCGTCCCACCGGCTCCATTGAGCTCCTTCCTCCCGCCAGCTCCACCTTAGTTCTCAGTCGCTCCGGCTCCGCCGCGGATCTCCGCCTTCTCCTCCATCGCCAGAGCCCTCGGCTCCAGCCTGGCCCCCCCGGATCCTTGGCACCCCCCTGGCTCGTTGGCTCTCCGTCTCCGCCTCGGGCTCCTCCTGCTCCAAGTTTCTCATGTTTCCTCCCTCCATCGTCACCTCCCTGGTCTCTGTCTGCCTGCCCCCTCCCGGGTGTCTGTCCTCCTCCTGAGCTGCCTCCCAAGTTCCCACCCGTGCCCCCCCCCTTGTTCTACGGCGCGAGGACGCGCCTTCCGGGAGGGGGGCGATATGTCAGGATCATAGACCTATTTTATGTTTTGCCCATTTCTGTTCCTGTGGTCCCTTATTTGGTCATGTTCCTGTCATCGTTTAGTTAATTAGTCATTCTGTGCACCTGTGTTTGGTAATTGTCCTGTGTTTATAAGTTCTTGTCTGTGCATTTCTCCTCTGTCGGGTCTACTTGTTGTGAACGTCATCCTTGTGCTCGGTGTCTCCCTATTGGTTCATTAAAAGACTCTCGTTCTGTAAAATCTCCACGTCTCCTCGTGCCCGTGCTCCAGCGTATTGTGACAATCCAGTGCTCAGATTTCTCTTCTGGAAATTTATGCAAAATAGTGCACAAAAAATCTATCAATTGGGGAAGTATGGTGATATTTATTAGTTAATTTATTTACCCTATTCACCTGGGGTGTCTTGCCTTAAATCCCTATAAGCTACTTATCTAAACCCAAAACTGTTCTGAATTTTTATAAAAAATAACAATGGGGTTTTTATAAAGGGATAGATGTAATTAAAGTGTTTTTTTTTTTTTATTCTGTGTTGGGCAACACAGAAAAAGACTTTATATATAATTACAGTGAGATATCCTGGGCTTGAATCTCAAGTGCCTCTGATGTCTCTTGAATCTGTATTTGCAATGTTTCAGAGAGTGAGCCAATCGTGTAACCTCATTACTATCTCTTAAGCGGTTCCCATGACGATGGCGTGTGTAAGAGCTGTGGGCAAATCTGAGGGCGAAAGCATGGGCCTCCACATACATGACACTTCCTTCCTCAGAACAGAACGAGAACAGAAGTGCACATATGATTTCATGTGTTTGGCCCTGACCTCCCGTATTCTTGAGGATATTGTGCCATTGAGAAGACTTGACAAACAACAGATAGAACAAATAGAGAAGGCAAACAATTTACTATACATACACAAAGTTTCTTCCTTAAAATTAGAAGATATAAGGCACAAAGCATTGGTACTTCTAACAAAAAGTGAGAGTAAATATAATATCCATGGTTTGGCATGATGTGATTCAAAAAGCAATAAACCGTCTTCATGTTTAACTGTGATGGCACTTATCAAGTTTTCAACACCCTTTTTTTCAAGAACAGAATGTAACATAACATACCTCAAATTTACAGCTTCAAAGGAGCCGATATGATGGAAGAAACCAGATTTCATGGTAGTAAACACAAACAACCAAAAACGTGCTTCAAGAGCCAGTGGAAGTCTGGAAGACATGCGGCAAACACATAAGACTTGTGCATTCTGCTTATGCAGAAAACACATTTGGCACTCCTTTGAGCATTTCCTCAGTGAGGCAACACTAACGCTATTGAACCAGCAGAATTTTTATTCTGGGATCAATGATCATTCAGGATTAAACAGCCTGGTTCACTATTGACTACAGTCTCTCTAACCTTTAGGGCTAATATTAAAATAGCAAGCCATGTAAAGAAAGCAAAAATCTGAATCAATCGTGTTTCCACAGATCTTTTTTTGAGTCAACATTTAAAAGACGATCAAAGCTTGGAGACCTCAAACGGCCCCTATTTAAGAGGCGTTTCAAGCCAGCTCTCACAAATATTGTCAAGATGTAGCTACTTGATAATCTATAGAAGAAGCTAAAGCATAAATCATTAACAATCAGTCACAAAAATACAACAAACTGCATTGTTGGAATTAAAAAGACAGTATTTAAAGAAATCAATAATATGCTTCTTTCATGTCACATGACTAGTAGTACAATATGTGCCAAGTCTACTGATTGGCCAATGATTGGCTGTTTTATTGATATTAACTGTTAACAAAAATGATCGTTCCATCATTTCAAAATCTACCAACACATTCTCAGGTTACTTTGGCGGTACCTTTTCAAAAGGAACTACACTTAGGTACTAATATGCAACTGTTGAAACCTTTTAAAAAGGTATAACCACAGTGACAGTGAGCTTTTAAAGCTTTTTTTTGAGAGTGCAGGTAAGTGCAATTATTTAAAATACATGTTGAGAATTTTGAGTAAATTTAGTACATTTTTTTCCTTTTTTAAAAAAGTGGTTGACCACAGCACTTTTCATTTTTTCTCCTAGGATGTTTTCACCCTTACAGCACACAGACAGCCATGAAACACTTAGTAAATATGTTCAGAGGTATGACATGCTAAAACTAGGCTGATGCTTTTATAATCATTATGAGTGCAGCTTTTATGAACTAGAAGACATCATGGAATATTAATAGTACTTAAAAAAAACAATTAAAACAGCAGCAAAAAGTTGATTCAAAATGGTGAAAAAATTCTGAAAGAAATGGTGAGCAGATACAGGACATAAGATATACATCTTCCTGTAGCCTACATTCAGATAAGTTTTAAACTAAAGTCCACAGATGTGTTGTTAGTCAACTTCCGAAAAGCTCCTTAAACTATGATATTAAAAACAAATGTGCATTTCCTCTATATGAACCTTTAACATATAGAAACTGCATCTCTGATATGTTCAGTAGTTGTTTCCACACAGCAGTTCATTACCACACTGTTTCTTTGCATGCACTAATTTTCGGCAGCCCAATTTCAGAAAGATCTGTTTATTTGAACCCTAAATCACCCAAAAATAAAACCTGTATGAGTTTCTCTCTTCTGTTGAACATAAAAGAAGATATTTGGAAGAATATGGGTAACCAAACAGTTGATGGACCCCACTGACTTTCATAGAAAAAAAATCTATCATTAGTGTATCATAAAAGTCCATCACATTATAGTACTATAGTTTTTTTTCTAGCTCTGACTGAAATAACTGTACAACAACACTGCTCGGGTCGATATTGTCATCTCTGCATTCCAGAATCTTCATGTGAATGCAGTTACTGTTCTTTAACTCTTTATGATCCCCATCAACAACGGAGCTCAGAGCCAAAGACAGCTTTGTAGGCAACACTGACATTTTTCAACTTTTACTACCAAACATGCAAATCATGCGCAGTTTTTAATATTCATTCAAAGGGGGTAGGTTAGGACTGCTAATTTTACAGCCTGTAAGGTATGTGCCTGATGGAAATAAACTGGCTGTACGAGTCAGTTGGTAGTTTGACGTAAGACTGTGTTGTGACTGGAGGGTGTTTTTGCTTTGTATTATAACCTAAAGAATCCAGTCTTTTCAGTTAATGACAGTCTAATAAATACACGTCCCACAAAAGAGACCGGATGATTAATGTTGTAATTCAGCAAATCCAGTTTGTTGATTTTGTTTGCCTGCAACTACGATGGCAAACTGCCAGACTTAATAAGCCAGAATTGTTTAACCAAATTAGACAATGATCAAAAACGCTCCAGACCACATATACAAAGGATGCAGTTTCTGTTACCAGAACGTCTCTCCAAGTCGCTCGGCAGAAAGAAAAGCAAAGATCAGCTGGCTGGGATTCCCTTATGGCACACTCCCAAACAGTGAAATCATCACTTTTTTGGCAGGCGCTTGAGGTGAACAGCAGTGCACCACAGAAACGTTTTAATATGTGGCTTTTGGCAAAGGCGCAGTTTGAACCCAAGCCAAGCCACTCAGCTGAATTCACACAACCTCCTCCCAACACTCAGAATGCTATTCTGAAGCAATAAACTCTGCCTTTTTATAGGCACATCTAATGTGTTAAAGGCAGTGTGTATCTGTGAATGCAGCACACAAAATCCAGTTTTAAATAGGGGATTTATAACACACAAAGTATGTGACATGTATAACGTCAACTTATTATTTTTTTAACTCAGTTTGTATAGCATTTTTGTTTCAATGGTGCTTTGCTAGTGTTGTCAAAAGTGTTGTGGTGGTGGTTCGTGCGCTACATGTGTATTAATAATTGCGAATAACATGCCTTACCTTAACACAGAATCGACCACAGAGTCCAAAGTTTATATTTTTTCTACGAATCTTGAAGTTAACATGTACTAAACATGAGTGGAATTTGCACCGCAGCGCCCCCACACCTTGATGCTCATGACAAGAATAGCATGTATAGTTATCTTTATAGAAGTGAATTAGGTTTAAATTGCCGTCATGCATAAATTAATGATATTTTTGCAATTTTACACATAATAATCCACGATGATCACATTACACAAAACTGAAATTGCACGTCAAAATAACACATCGTCAATGACCCCCCAAAATTTCATATATCACGTTTTTTCAGGGGAGCCCATGTCTTATTAAGGGGAGCCAATCTCCCCCTAGCTCCCCCGTAGTTCGCACCCTGGTTCAACGTGAGCTCTGTATGCTTGCAAATCATTTCACTACAACCAACAAAGTATAAACCATATAAACAAAATGTAAATAAGATATTCATTGTGCAGTACAGAAAGATTTTTCAGTCAGTTCAGTCAGTGAGTTCACGCTGAGCTGATAGCTTCATTGATTATAAATTGAGTGCTCTTTGCTTGGTTTCTATATAAACCCATTCATAATTTGAATAAATGTTTTATTTTATATGCAGCCAAGCCAAGTACACAATGCAAAGTTTCGGGAGTGATGACCGTATTAAAATGTGGACTGAATCTGCGATGTTTGATAAAGTAATAACCACAGCAATGGACGGGACAAAAACAATCTGATGTGCCAAAATAGATCTGTGATCAAATCTTGTGCAACGCAATTTTTACATAATTGAACAATATTTGAAGGCTACATGGTAATATTTAATTTACTTATAAGTATTAATAGCGATAATAACTAATTTTATTTCTTTAATATTTTTATTATAAAATAGTAAAATTTTTAAAAATTAAACGTTTTTGATATGGCATTGAAATTGGTAATGAGAACCGTGGAATTGTATTGGTACCGTGACAACAGTAGTTTGTACAGCATTTTTGTGTAAATGGTGCTTTCTGTTTCACTTGAGTAAAGTGTTGCCCAAGAGCTCTGAGCTAAAATGGCCACACTGAGACACGCATATAGGATTAATCTAAAAACAGAGCAGTTCCCTCCTTGAGCTGCGACACTAGATATCTGATCCCACTCAACACTACCTAGTAACACGCTAAGCTGAAACCAGTTTGGCCAGCTCAGAGCCGGGTTTGCCAACCTATAAACTTGTGAAAAAGATGACGGTTGATACGGCTGCTTCATTCCGATCACGACAGGTGTGACAGGATGCAGGGCCTCATTCCTGCTCATATCTCACCTTATCAGTTTAAACCCCACATCGACTTATTTCACATACAAACAACCCCAGGACTCACTCAATATCACATATGCAGCTCTACAACACCCCTGAAATATATAGAATGCAACTGCAAAGATTTATTGTTTATGGTACTTACACATTAATTGTAACATTAAAGAAACACGTCATAAGGAATAAGAATTAAAACACAATTGAGGATTGTATCATGTAATTTTCCCACCTCTCATGCACCAAACAAGCATTAAAGTTCCTCTTCTGCTGCTGTCCCTTCTGTTTGTTTTACTGACAACTTTATAAAATCTCTCTTTTACATTATCTCTAGTCTAGCCACAGGACTGGTATAGAATCACGTCTTCTGGCAAAGTGAAAACTAAACCACATTATTAGAAATGCACATCTGCATTGTGAACGTCGCTTCCTGAGTACAAGTTTGAGACAATGCAATTTCTTAGACTCAGCTTGTTAGGTCTTTAAGACCTGAAATATATCACCAAATACGTCTTTAACACTAATTTGCTCTCTCTCTCAGGCCAAAGGGCATTTAGCAGGAGGCCCAGTAAACCAACACATGAGATTTTAAATAGCACCCAACAGCAGACAAACAAGCCACAGTACTCGTTATTCCAATGGGGAAAATATGAAAAAAAAGCAGAGTAAGAGATTAAAACACTCTCCATACCATAATAAAAAGTTGTCCAATTTGTCCAAAGTTTGAAATGCAATGCAACAAACAACTGACTTTAACATGCACTTTCTCTTCTGTTCTGCTTTTGAGCACCCAAATTATGGCAAAGTCTAACACACAATTCTCATTTATTGTTCTATGGAGTCAACAAGACATTTAAGGAACTCTTGTCTTGCCCAAGATTCATTATAGACATTGATATAAATGCAAACATTGTGCATAGATGAATTCATTTTTGCGTTTGATTACGGAGTTCTCCAATAAAATATATTCCCTCTAAAGGTACAATGCACTAAAAATGGAAACGCGTTTCCTTTGTGTTTTTGAAAAGTTTTGCCTACAGATGACAATGTTGTCAAAACAATCCTTTCTCACCTGGAAAATGACTAAAAAAAAGCTGTATTATGCATGCCAGGCCAGTAGTTGGCGATGTCACTTTGTAAAGAAACACTATGCGTTTACGCCTGTAGACTGAACATGTAATAGGCATGTGCAGGACATCACCATTCTCACAAATTTGCGTTTTGGTAGGTTACATGGAGACGATAACAGTATAATTCTCAAAAACTTGCACTTTGAAACGCGGCTTTGAAAGTGTATAAACGAACGGCCAAATTGCATAAAAAGTTTTCTGTTTTAGTTGAAAATGGTGTAGTGTAAATGCTCCCTACATGCCTATATATCCCAAGATTAAGTGTGAGTAGATACTGAATTACATATCTTTTCCAGCTGTTGCGTGTAGTGTTTCAGTACAGTATGTGATGAAGCCATGTGTAGTCTACACAAGCAAATGTGCTTTTCTGGAACAGCAATCCAATTAAGGTTGGAGAAATCTGCTTTGTGCTGATTTACACGGGTAATTAACAATGGAGAGAATGAAATCAAATCAGTCTTAACAACAGGACTCTTTAAAAAGGTTTGCTTTTCCCCTTGGGAGTGACAGATCTGTAGGGATCTAAATCCATATATGAAGGCATATTGAGATAATGCACAATTCAGATATTTCTCACATTATAAAAGGAGGACACATATATATATATATATATATATATATATATATATATAGCATAAATAGGTTAGATAGTATCCATTATATATATAATTACATATTTAGTATTATGTCATAAATAAATTACAGATTGACAATAATTGGTTCAATATATATTTTTTACAGATATTCATTTCACACTTTTCTATTTAATACCATCATATATTTATCATTTCTACAAGGCACCAGCTGAAAATAATATCACACAACAATTATACCACTGTTTTAATATTTCCTTTTTTTCCATTTATTGTTATGGCATAATGAAGTGAGCAAATTGTAATATTTTAAATGTAACAGTTAGACATAACCTAAAATAAGGAAGAATATCTGCACACATTTAGAATGCAAACTACTTCACATAAATAGAATGGCATTAATTATATTATATTATAAAATTATTGACTAAGAATAAAAATTTTTTGAGTTATTATTGTGTCAGTAGAAAAGTATTATGTCCTGCATATTAGTTACCGGACACCTATATAGACAATTTGCCTTAAAAAGGCCAATTTAATGCAATCGATCAACAAACAAACAAACAAACAACTTCCACAAGATCACAGATAATCAACCTAGATCAAAAATAAATAAATAAATAAAAAATACATTTATACAAATATACAGTTACTGTATATGTGTTTGTATCAAGTGTTTATTCTGATGGCTATAAAATACACTGACACTAACACATCAGCATATGATCAGCTTTAAACAACCAAAGACAGAAATGAAAACTCATTAAACCTTCCGAGGTAACATATTTCCCATACAGTCAACGCAAACAGGAAAATGTGAATGTAGGCTGAGAGGAAAAAAACACACTTCACTTACCAGTTTAACTTCCGTTTAGTTTTTTTTATTGGGAAGCGGAAGAAACATTCCTGATTTGCCTGTAAAAACAACCCGCTCGCGACGCTCTCTTAGGCAATGTTTAATCACAGTCGCGAACGTACGAGAGCCTATAGAAACAGTATGGCTGGTGCTCTCTCTGAAGCACCTCTCTCTTCCTCATTTGATTTCGATATAGAGGTTAATTTGACTGTAACATCATATGTGCGTCTAATCTGAGGCGGTGCCCGCGGTCGGGGAGTCAAACCATTGGTTGACAAACAGCAATCAGATGCAAATTCCAAACCTCTGAATCAATGGGGCTGCCTTCCCCCACTCTATAGGCAACATCTACAAATAACTCAACGCTAATAAGTGGCGGAAGGTCCCACACTAAATGACCTTTGCATTAAAGACTTGTGTTTGGGTCTGGTGATATATTTGTGTTGATGACCGAAACCCATTATGAAAAGCCGCCCATTTAGACCCTCGTTCCGTGTATGTATATGTACATATACGCTATATGATGGTATCTATACATTTGGCGACGTTCCCTGCCAGGGGCCCTCCCCTTTTATCACAGGCACCACTAATGTCTAGCTGCTGCTGGAGTTATCATGCAAACACATAGAGCTGTATATCTTCGATTATCATTAATAAACAACCTGGTTTGTTTGCAAATAACAAAAAAATAAATAAAATAAATAAAAATAACAATTTACTAATTTAGGTTGAGATTAAAAGCATATGAAAGTCAGTACATTTGAACAGCTTTAAATATGTATAAATGTATAAAAATATTATAAAATTAAATGTTTATTATGTGTAACATCCAACCTAAAATGCACAAAAGATAAAACATGCATCATTCACATGTACATTTTAAGAGATATATTATGGTGTTATCTGAAATTATCTGATTAAGTATGATATACATTTTGTATGAATCAAGTAGAGGCCATTTCCGAGAACGGACGTATGCACGTCTCAGGTTAAAGTGCAGAAACTTTTGCACAGTATTTAGTTTCCACCTACCGGACAGAGCAAGTATTGCATTATTGTGGACATATAATATTAACAATCTGAGACAAAAAGGTGCAAAAGTTGTCGCTGGGGCGGCACACTTTCATTAAGGTACTAATATGTACCATTTATGTACTAATATGTACGGATATGTACCTTTAAGTTACTAATATGCACCTTTTAAGTTTATATTTGCACTTCATCAACCTGGACAAAAAAATTATACATGCTGTTGCATTTCAAAATATCAAACTGTGAGAGGCACACTTTTCATAAAACAAATACAAGTAACACACACACACACACACACACACACACACACACACACACACACAAAT
>NW_015536490.1:484559-501512 GCF_001515605.1 Sinocyclocheilus anshuiensis
AAACAAATACAAGTAACACACACACACACACACACACACACACACACACACACACACACACATTTAAGGAAACAATGGATATACTGTTCAAAATGAAGACAATACATCACTATACACCATGAGTCCAGCTAATTAAAATTCATTGTAAAAACAAAAGTTAGTTCATAGAAAAGCTCTTACCTTTTGTCAGATGCCATGGTTTGATATATCATATCTAATGAAATGACATACATACATTGTCACTTAGCTGTCATCAAATATTTGATAATTTTTAATAACTTTGTTTTTTAAATGTATTTTTTATATTTATTTTTCTTTATACATTTTTTTTTTATTGCAACTGGAGTACATAATTTTGTGTATTGTTGGAAAGGCACAACGGTTGTTACTATTTTTTATTGGTGGAGCAAAATTGGAAAAAATAACTGGAGATTTGTGTGTGTATGTATGCCGAAATATGGCACTTGTTTACTTAATATATCTACATTAATAAATTCATCAATATATTAAAACAGAGAGAGGACGTTCATGTAAAACAAAACAGAATTAAATATTTTCAGGCTAAATATTTGGGGGCTTTTGGTCTGGGGGCACCTAGATTGCTGTATCTTAATCATGCTTGATTTAAGTGCAGCATTTTATACAATAGATCATGACATCCGTCTACAAAGACTTGATCAAGTAGCTGGGTTTCAGAGATCTGTGCTGAAGTGGTTTGTATCCTACCTTAAGGACAGAACTTTTTTAGTGAATTTGGAGAATTGTTTCTCATCTCAGCCTCAAATCTCCTATGGTGTTCCGCAGGGCTCTTTTCTGGGTCCTCTTTTTTTCCCTTATATATGCTTCCACTTGGTCATATTATTCAGAAACATAATTTATCATATCATCTCTATGCCGACGACACTCAGCTCTATTTTCCAGTTTAAAACAATAATTGTTCTAAATAAAAAAAGTCACCAGGGTTGAGCAGGAGCGCTTTCACATTAAGGCAGTCTCCCTGGGCCAGCAGGGCACCTGGACCCGGTGGGACGCTACAGTGAATAAGCGCATCAGCTGGGTAGACATCTGGAGAACTCCACAAGCCAGACTCAGCTTTCAGATAAGGGAATGACACCCTCCCATGCCCCTTAAACCTCACCCGGTGATTTGGGGACGAGGTTGGCAGCTCACTACGTGGTAACACCAGAGCAAGCCTGCAGCATATCCTCTCAGGATGCAAGGTTGCATTGACACAGGGATGATTCAGGTGGCGACATGACCAAGTTCTGGCCAAGCTGGCTGAAGTCCTGGAGAGGGGTAGGGTAGCAGCAAACCACATGCCCGAGACTCCAAAGTTAACACTGGCTTCTTTTGTCAGACCAGGCGACATCCACCGTGTAGTGGCAAAAAGAAACCTGAAGAAGCAGCTGGCCTTCCCAAGAGAAATAACCACAACTACCCTCTTGCCAGACATTGTCATATGGTCAGCTGAGAATAAGAGAGTCTTCATCATTGAGCTGACTATCCTGTCGGAAGAAAACATCACAGCAGCCCATGAAAGGAAACAGTTAAAATATTTCGAGTTGGCAGCGGAGTGCCAGGAGGCAGGCTGGAACGCTAAGGTTTACCCCCGTGGAGGTCGGATGCCAGGGCTTCGTCAGTAGAGCAATGGTGCAAATACTCCGTGAGTCTGGCATGGTGGGGGCAAACCTGCGGAAGGCGATGAAGGAGTTGGAGGAAGAGGCAGAGAAAGCCAGCTATTGGCTGTGGATCCAGAGGAAGGAGAGTGGCTGGGGGCTAACACCCCGATAAAGGCGGCTGCAGGGGTGGCAGGGAGATGTCCCTAATATGCCACTGCCCCCCCGCCGGGAGATGTACTGGTATAGGCGCGAAACATCGGTGAACGGCGGCAACCAGCTGACGACCCTGCAGCTGACCTAATGGAGGTGCGTCAGACTGAAAAGCCACGCAGGTAGAACAGCTTACCTGTGCTATTGACTATGTCTAATCTGTTTGCATGTCTTCAGGACATTAAAGGCTGGATGAACTTGAATTTTTTACAGTTAAATAATGATAAAACTGAAATAATGGTTTTTGGTCCAACAGTTGCGTCTTCTGGCATTGTTAAGCAGCTTGGTCCCCTCTCATCAAATGTACGTGAGTGTGTTTGAAAACTTGGTGTTGCTTTTGATCCCACGTTGTCTTTTGTTAAGCAGATCAGTGCTGTTGTGAAAAGCAGTTTCTTTCAATTAAGATCAATTGCTAGAATCAAGAAGATGCTTTCCATTAAGGATCTTCAAACTCTAATTCATGTGTTTATAACTTCAAGATTGGATTACTGCAACTCACTCTATCTGGGTTTGCCTAAATCATCTTTGGATCGATTACAACAATACTCGCCTCTCTACACTGGCTACCAATAAGCAAGTTCCGTATTGATTTTGAGATTTTACTTTGTTTTTAAAGCTTTACATGGTTGTGCTCCCCAGTATATTTGTAATCTCCTCATCCCATATAATACCTCTATATCTCTTTGGTCGTCTAGTCAATTTCTCCTCTCAGTCCCTCGTTCACATTTTAAAACCAAAGGCGACTGGGCCTTTGCTGTGGCAGCTCCTAGGCTCTGGAACAGCCTCCCCCTCCACATTAGATCTTCCCTTTCTATTTCTTTGTTTAAATCTTCTTTGAAGACTAATTTTTATTCTGTATGTTTTAATTCAGTTTGAGGGTGTATAATCTTTCATTTGTCCTTTTGTTTTCTTGATTATGTATGTTTTTAAGTTTGTTTTACATTTGTTGTACAGCACTTTGGTTTCAACACCTGTTGTTTTTAAATGTGCTTTATAAATAAATAAACTAAACTAAACTATTTCTTATATATCTTTTCTGTTTTAAATTTAAATAAATATGTGTACAAGAGCAGCATTGAACAGTCTGTAAATAAACATAAGCACCATGTCAGATGCTTCTACTATTACACCTTTGCAGTGTAAAGATTAAAAAAATTAAAAAAGTGAGATCGTAACAGTCTATAGTATTGTGATTGATTGAAGTTGCTGGCTAAATTTGACTTAAAAAAACAACACAGATACATTTAATAAGGTAGTTATATAGGCTATGTATGATCCAAAGGTAGTAACTCACTACTTGAGTAGTTTTTTTATTGGATTCTTTTTTACTCTTACTCAAGTAGGCCTAACTATTAGGATTATTACTTTTACTCAGGGCTGGCCCTAGCATTTTGGGGGCCCTAAGCAGATTTTCAAAGGACAATGTATAAGTGTAAACAAATGTTTGAATAAAGATATGGCATATTTAAATATTTGGTGTTATTTGATAAACACTAAAATGGATAAAAAGAATCTGAACGGCTGTTGGAAAACATGTAAATACTGTTTGACTTACTTTGACCTCCGTAACAAACAAGCAGGTGCCAGAAGTTGCGTTTGCGCTGTGCTGCTTTTTGTAGAGGGGTAACCATGGTAACAGCTGTATTTCTGCTGTTCCTAAAGCGCCACCTCCTGTCAGAGAGTGAACTTGCATTTTTATTCAGCACTTTTGCTGCTTTTGTTCAGATCAATGAGAAAATCTAACCTAACGTTTACGCACCAAACGCGTAGTGATGTAAAACTGGTCGATGGAAAATAAGATAATGTGCGTTTTAAAAATATGAACCATTGGGATAATAAGACATCGAATTATTCCCGTATTTTGAAGTGCCCACTGTAACTATACCGTTCATATTCATTACTGTTGTTACATTCACAGCGCGTCTTCAAATCGCTCGCAGCACGATGCAGCATCAGTCATTTCAACAGTATACTTTTAAAATCCCTCACTTACCCTTATTTTGATCACTTTCTTTTCTCTTTTTCCACTTCTCTGCAGTCTGTGCCAGTTTTATAGTGCCGGCTCTTCATTTTCAAACATTAACACACAGACTGAAACTTTATCAAAGTTACTATACCGAGCATTACTGTCTGAACCCTGACATGGGGCCCCCTGGTGGCCACGAGGCCCTATGCAACTGCTTATTTCGCTAGGTCGGGCCGGCACTGCTTTTACTCTTGAGTAATTATTTCTATAGGCACTTTTACTTGAGTACAGTTTTTGGATACTCTACCCACCTCTTAATATTTTGAACATGAATACAAGTATGATACACTTTCATTTTTACAAATTTGATGTATAAATTAATGACACTCAGATCTCTTGACAGATTCCCTTGTTACATTGATGCATTGTTGAAATCATGCATTGTTACATGAAACGCGTACACTGCTGCACGCTTACTGCACAGTGAACAGGGAAGTTCACTCGATTTAAAGGGGAAGCGAGGTGAGAACTAACCTTTTTTTCGATAGGAATTGATAGCGAACATGTGTCAGGTGCACAGCTGACATCAAAATGAATCCACTGGGCGGCTCACGAAAACAAATGTTCGTCAGGGTGCGCATAGGCTCATGTATCCCACAATAAAGCACATTCAATTTGAGAATGTTTGTTGGATAGATTTGTAAAATAAAAAGTATAATTAATGAAATAAATTCACAGATTTATGCCCCACATACAAATTAAAATCGACCACCAGTCTTCCCTGCTGAAAAAAACAATAGACACCATCACATAATTTGTAATGGTTTTACTGGTTATAATGGGAATTTTATTGGTTTTAATGGAAACTGTAATGGACCCTGTGGGTCTCTACTGGTAATTGGTCACCTTCTATTGGTGGCTTGTTAAAACCAATCAATCCTAATGGAATATGACAGACACCAGGAGAATAAATAGGAACCAAACGAGGAGGCTAACGAGGGAGACACAGGTGGAGCAACTTAAACAATAACGAGGTAACAAGATGGAAGGGGCAAGACAATAGACAGGAGAGAGCACATGGCAACAGACAACACAAGCCATGTGCTCACCGAACACAGTCATCTGGTGGCATCCTGGGCACACCCGCTGAAGACTGTGACACAACCATCGAGCGCTCTCTCTCTCTCTCTCTCTCTATACATATATTTATATAAAATCTGCTTTTATCCATGTATCCTATTTCTGTGAAAACGCACTCATTTAAAGGTCAATACAGTGTACAAATAAAATTGTTTTGATTAAAAATTAGTTAACATCTGTTCTGACTTCTGGTCTCAGAATGTAAATGACACGGAAAAGAAACAAACAAACAAAAAAAGGAAGATGCCAAGAAACCGTGAGAATAAGAAATCATGAGACTAATCGTATAAGTGCTAATATAGCCTGTACCGGACGCCTGTACATGAACTCTGTGAAGGAAAGCTTATTTTTTGTAAATTTTCAATTAATATCTCTTTATTTTGAAATAGTTTTAAACATAACATGTTAACAACTATACATTACCATACTAAGTATTTAAGTATTATTTGAAACAAGATGAACACAAAGGAAATAACAGTATATACAGTATATATATAGGCAATGCAAGGTAAATTTATTTACATAGCACATTTAAAACAGTTAAAAATAGAAAATGATTATATATAAAATACACTGCAATCAGTTCGGACCAGTGCTTGAAGTGGAAAAAACCCACCCATGGGTTTTTTCAACCCCCACCCCACCCCACCCCTACCCATTTATTTATTTATTTTAAATAAATAGTCTTATTTTTTTTCGCAATTACAATTTTACATCTCACAATTCTGACTTTTTCAGAATCACGTAAACTCGCAATACTCATTTTTTAAGATTGTGAAATAACTTGCCAGAATTTTGAGATGATCACCATTGCGAGACTAAAATATGAATTGTTAGTATAGACGCCAAAGACCACTAAACCTACTATATGGATCCATTCAGAATTGCTAAACCTCTGACCACCTTCAGCCAGCGTCTATTATTAAACACTCTTGCTTTTAAGCCAAATACACGCTGAACAGAATAATTTAATGACATCTGGACGCAAGTCACTATTCTCTCTGCAATCTCTGATTAAATCACCCATGTTTTCTCTGCATTAGCGCTGTTTTGAACTTACTGTCTGAATTCATTTACTGGATCCTTGGACTTTCCAGGAGTTTACCAGTTTAAAATGATGTGATCGCAAAAGGTTTCTTTTCATTTTTAAGGTATTATTTTCATTTCTCATTAGTCATTGTCTTGTCATGTGATTATCAGTTCTGTTTGCTCATTGGTTGTCTTAGTCATGTATCCTGTTCCCCATTGGTTGGTTTGTGTCATGTGTCCCTTTTTGTTTGGTATATATAGCCCTCATGTTTCCATTGTTCTTTGTCATGTATTAATGTTGTAACCCGTTGTCGGTGAGTCTAGTCTGTTTTTTGTCAAGTCTGTTCATGCCAATTCAAGCCTGTTCAAGTCAAGTAAAGTCTTTTTGGATTATGTTTTGTCTTTATGTTAAATAAACTGCACTTGGGTTCATCACTACGCTCACCTCCAGTGGACTAATCATTACAAATACTCGTTCATTTGTGGCCATATAAGAATAAGACATTATTTGAAACTATTCTAAATATTTATTTTATTTGTGTACATCCACAATAAAAACAAACATTGTGCTTTTGTAAAATAAAGGAAACAAACAGGATGCCGCTTTCTCAAGAGCGCATCAAAAAAATTAACCGAAATTTTGCATGTAGGCTGCTACTTGTTGCACAGTTTTCTTTTCTTTCATTTTGTTAATTTATTAATTATTTAGAAAAATATATTTCGCATATAGGCCTATTTATTTCTTTTATATATAGCTTTATGTTTTTCTCCGTTCACAGAAGCGCTGCAGGTGCGTGACCATGTGAATCCTCACGTTCTGTTGTTTATGCTGCTTTTTGCATGTATAAAATTAATCCCTGGAACATTTTTTTTAGGTATTTTTAATGGGTCACAGCCACGTATCAATTGAAATTGAATTTAATTGTAATTTATCATAATCTTGTTGGTTAACGGTTAATAATGGCTTAACGACCGTCGGTTGTCGGTTAGGAGAAATAAAATAACCGAAATAAACATTCCTATTTCCAATACATTCTAATATAAGTTAATCAGAAAAATAATAATAATAATACAACTGCACCTGCTTATGAATACTGCTTGATGATCAAGTATCTAAATAGTCTATAACAAAGTACAAAAAAAAAAAACAACTCATGAAACTTGTTAATAAAAATTATTTTATGTAGGCCTATACAATTTAATAATAGGCAATATAATAAAGTTTTTTGTTTCAAATGGATGAAAGAACAGGCTACTAGCCTATATAATTTGTGAAATAGGTGAAATGATGTATGGAAACAGCTCAAGGGCAAATTTTTTTTTTTGCGATAAACCAAAACTTATGCGACAATTAATTTTTTTAGGGATGACATCATCACGCACACCATTTTATCGGTAAAAGGTCAGTTCGATGGAAACAGGCTGGACACAGCAAATTTCGCAAAGTTTTTTTTACGCATATTCTCTTTGTCGATAACAAAACAGCGCAAAAACTGGATGGAAACTTGGCTATTGTTTTCTTTTTGAAGCTGGTAGCACATTCTGATGGCTGGTAGGCCGTTATGAAAAACTAGCTTGCTGCTGGAGCTAGTTTTAGCTCCAGTGGTTCCCCACTAAAGCTAAGCAGGCCAGAGCCTGGTCAGTACACTGGTGGGAGACCATTTGACCATTTGTGAAAATGTAGCTTTCAGCTGCAGCTAGTTTTAGTCCAGCCAGCAGGGGGTGATCATTCCCTGGCTTGAATGGGTGCAAAAGTCCTAGTGTAATGATGAGGACTTTAGACTGTGAAAAGGAACGTCCTTCAGACGAGGCATTAAACTGGCCTCCGACATTCTGTTGTCATGAATTCCCCACCTCAATTACAAATTTGACTGTTTTTTTTTTTAAGCTGGCAGCACATTCTGATGGCTGGTAGGCCGTTGTGAACAACTAGCTTGCTGCTGGAGCTAGTTTTAGTCCGGCCAGCAAGGGTTGCTCATTCCCTAACTTGTATGGGTGCAAAAGTCTTAGTATAACGAAACAGACTTCAGAATGTAAAAAGAAGCAACCTTGTGATAATACTTTAGACCAGCACCTTTAAAAAGGAGCATCGTTCAAGTGAGGTATTAAACTGGACTCCTGACATTCTGTTGTCATTAATTCCCCACCTTAATCATGAATTGCTGGAGCAGGGACATTATGCGCGGGACTGTACAGCCCCGCGGTGCCAAGGCTGCAGAAAGGCATTGCTAAGATGCATATGTGAAACAGATGAAGAGGAACATGAGGAAATGGAGATGGAGACGCATAATGAAGTGGAGTATTTGGAGGAGGCTTATGAAGAAAATGCATCACAACAAACAGGTGGATTAACAAAGGATATACTGAGCAGTGAAGGAGAAGAAGAAGAAGAAGAGGAAGCAAGTGAGAATGAGCAGGATGGAGAAGAAGAGGTGATGACTGGACTACAACTATCTGTCGACAATGTGGAGCAGGATGTCATGGAAAATAAAGAATGATGGAACAAAGGACAGTACAACCCCGGAAGAGGTAAGTGACACTGGGGAGGAAAAAAAAAAGATTTTTGGAAAGAAAAGTTTTTGAGCAGGGGGACTAAAGTGAAAAAACAGGACAAATAAACATTGAAAAGGTCTTGGAAAGACAAATAAGAAGAGAATCTAAAGAAAGAAAGAAGAAAAAAGCTGAGATGATTGCTTTAAAATATGTTGATTTGAGAGAGACTGAACAAAAGTGATGTGGGCTTTGTTTTGTATTTATGTCTTTTTTCTTTTGTTTATGAGTCAACTGAATCTAGTGTCAATCAATGTAAGAGGATTGTCAACTAGGACTAAATTTGAAAATGTAATTTATTTAACAAAGAAGAGTGACATAATATGTATACAAGAGACTGGGTGGAATGAAGACATTGTTAATGGTTTTAAGAAAATATGGAATGGAGGAATTTTTTACAATAATGACCCAAACAGGAAAAAAGGAGTAGCAATTTTAATTAGAAGGGGAGCGACAGAAAAAGCAACAGAAATGTTCACAGATCATATAGGAAGATTATTGGTAATTAAAGTCAAAATCAAAGAAGAAGAATTAACAATATGTACTATTCATGCACCAAATTAACGTTTAGAAAGAGTAACCTTTTTTAAAGAATTAAGTGTTTTAATGGATGGTTATACAAATGTGATTATAATTGGGGATTCTAATACTATTTTGGAAAGAATTGATGTGGAGGATTACATGGTATATAGAGCAGATGTGGGGAGAACTGAATTAAAGAAAATGATGGAAAAACACAAATTTTTAGACATATGGAGGGAAAGAAATAGAGTAAAAAGAGAATATTCCAGAAGGCAAATTGTGAACACAGTCTTAAAGCAAAGTAGACTTGATTTGGTTTTATGTAACAGACAGTTAGAACTGTTCATCTCAAAAGTATTTTATAAAAAGTTCAGTGAAAGTGATCATGATTTTTTAAATGTAATCGTTGATTTTAGTGGAGTTGAGAGAGGTCCAGGGGTATGGGTTTTCAATGCAGAACTTTTAAAAAACGAGTCTTATAAAATGGAAATAGAAAATGTTATAATAAATAGTATAAACAATATCCTATATGAAGAAGCAAAAAGCGTATGGTGGGATAACTTGAAAAAAGCTATTAAAATATCCATTGAATATTCAAAAAGAATGCAAAAGGCAAAGAAAAGTAAAGAAAGATTTTTAAATAAGGAATGGGAAGAAGAAATTAATAAGGTGTCTGAAGGAAAGATGGATGTGACGAAAATAATGTTTTTAGAAGAAGAATTCAGGAAAATAGAGGAGGAAAAGTGCAGGGGAGCTAAAATAAGAAGCAGAGCGAAAAATACAGTAGAGGGAGAAATAAGTATGAAATTCTTTTATGAGTTGGAGAAAACAAGAAAACATGCAGAACTGATCAAAAGTATATTAAAAGATGGGAAAGTTGTGAAGAAAAAACAATGTATTTTGAATGAAGTGAAGGATTTTTATACTACTTTATTTAAAAAAATTATATAAATGTGAAAGATGAAGAGTTTTTATTGAATCAAATTCAAGTGCAAGTAAATGAAGAAGATAAGAGAATGTGTGATAAGGATATAAATGAAGAGGAAATTGAAGAGGCTATAGACCAATTGAATAATGGGAAAAGTCCAGGCCTAGATGGCTTAACATCTGAGTTTTATAAGATTTAAAAAAATGTTTTAACACCTATTCTGCACAATTTATTTGCTGAAATTTTTAAGCAGAAAAAAATTGAGTCAAAGCATGAAGAAAGGAATGATAAGAATAAAGGGGATAAAGAAGATCTTAAAAATTACAGACTGTTGAGTATGCTAAATACTGATTATAAAATTTTGGCTAAGATCTTGGCAAATAGACTGAAAAAAGTGATTCCAAACATTATTACAACAAATCAGGCATATTGTTACGGAGAGATGCGAGACAGAGGCATGCGGATCCATTTGCTGGCTTTATTTAACAAGAGCTTGGTCGAAACAGGCAGGGATCGATAATAGCAAACAGTGACAGACTAGGCAAGACAGAAGAGTAATCCAGTGAGCGGGCGTGGTCGATCTCCGGTGAACAATGTCCAAACAGGGTAATCCAAAGGGTTAATCCGAAACACAGTCGATGGTCCAGGTGAGGGGTAAACAGTATCCGAACAGGGCAAGACGAGTGGGGTAATCCAAGACATGCGAAATCCAAAAACACGACTAGGCTAGACAGGGCAATGACTCGACTGAACTAGGAAACTGGCTCTGTAATAATGCTATCAGCAGAACAGTGATACATGCATACAATACTCGGCAGTGAGGAAGAGGAAGTCCATGGCTTATGTAGGGTGTTTGACTGGTTGCAGCTGTGTGTGTAATCAGTGCAATGGTGCATGGGAAATGTAGTCTGTGGTGACGTGTAACAGTCTGTGTAGTAAGAGAGTCAATATAATGAATGAGCGAACTCTGGTGGTAATCGGACAGAAGTCCACAGACCGGATCGAATTCGTGACAGAGCCCCCCCACAAGGAGCGGCTTCCAGACGCTTCATACACAATACAGTCCAGGAGGGTGGTGGAGCGGAGGCGGAACAGGGGGAGGGACGGAGGGCAAGGTCCACGTGGAAAGACCGGGGACTGAGGCAGAGCCGGCAGAGCATCAAGGCGGAACAGAAAACCAGGGTGGAGCCGGTGAAGCAGGGAGCCAGGGCGGAGCAGGGAACCAGGGTGGAACCGGCGGAACAGAGGACCAGGGCGGAACATAGAGCCAGAGCGAAGCAGGCAGAGCAGGAAACCACCACGGTGGAGCAGACGGAGCAGAAAATCACCACGGCGGGGCAGATGGAGCAGAAGTCCACCATTGCTGAGCAGAAGACCACCAGGCTGGAGCAGACAGAGCAGAAGACCACCAGACTGGAGCAGACGGAGCAGAAGACCACCAGACCTGAGCAGACGGAGCAGAAGACCACCACGGCGGACCAGAGTGATCAGGAATCCATGGCAGGGACTGGGACCTAGGGAAAACTGAAACACAGGAGACTGACAGTGCATTCACAGTCTCAAAGACCGAGGCAGGGAACAAAAGAAGTTAATCTCTAGTCTCCCTGGTGACCACTGAACGGGCAGACAGTTCATAAACAGGCTCACTGACTGAGACTGGACAGGCAGACAGTTCACAAACAGGTTCACTGACTGAGACTGGACAGAAGACAGCACCGAAACAGTAAGCGGCGCTCCTTCTCCCCATTTTATTTTAAAAGTCTTTTGTTTTCCCTTGTTTTCCCCCCGTGATTATGGAAATCGCCACTAGATTCATTGCGCTAGCCCGTAGAGATCTCCCCTTCATTGAGTATGCCAGGGAGTTCTGCGGGCTTGCTGCAGCGATGGCTTTAGATGACACCACCATCAACTCTTTGTTCTGGCACGTGACCAATTACCATCGCCTCGTCGACCTCCCGGACACCACAGGACTAAGCTGGAGGGAAGGGATCCTCTCCAGCTCGCTCCAGTGTCGGGTCCAGCCCCAGAGCTTGCTCCAGTGTCGACTCCAGGCCCAGAGAGGGTTCCAGTACCCGAGTTTAGCCCAGAGAGGGTTCCAGTCCCTGAGTTTAGCCCAGACAGGGTTCCAGTCCCTGAGTCTAGCACAGAAAGGGCTCCAGTTCCCACGTCCAGCCCTAGGAGGGCTCCAGTCCCCACGTCCTGCCCAAGGAGGGCTCCAGTTCCCACGTTTAGCCCAAGGAGGTCACCAGTCCCCAAGTCAAGCCCAGGGAGGGCCACAGTTCCCGAGTTAGGCCTACGGATGGCCTCTAAAGACAATATTCTCCCAAATGATTTTTTTTGGTGGGGTTTGTCCGTGGAGGCCGGGCCGAGTGTCGAGGCTTCGCTATGGCTCCCCAAACTTCCTTTTCTGCCATGGCCTCCTGATCTCTACTCCGCCATAGCCTCCTGAACTCCCTACTCCGCCATGGCCCCCTGAACTGTCTGCTCCGCCATGGCCTCCTGAACTGTCTGCTCCGCCATGGCCCCCTGAACTGCCTGCTCCGCCATGGCTTCCTAGTCTGCCTGCTCCGCCATGGCTCCCCGAGCTGCCTGTTCCGTCATGGCTCCTTAGTCTGCCTGATCCGCCATGGGTCCCGGAACGGGTACCGCCCTGGAGGCCATCCGTTCCTGTAAGCTCTGTCCTGAGAGGCCTCCAGAGCGCCCACCCCCCTGGACGCGCCTTCTGGGAGGGGGGAGTAATGTCAGACTTGTGTTCCCGTTGTGTTGTGTTTTCCTCCCCCAAGTTCTCCCTCGTGTTTCCTTATGCCCATATTTGGTTATCTTCCTGTTTCCTGTTCCTATTATGTTTCATTAGTTCCAGGTGTTTCTCGTCAAGTCCTGTGTATTTAAGTGGTTCCTGTTCTGAGTTTGGTTGTGTGGTCTTATACGTCGATCACCGTTCCTACGTGTGTGTTCTCTGTGCCCTTTGGATAAATAAAGATTGTTCATGTTGAATTCTCCTACGTCTCCTTCACTCCTTCGCTCCTCGCTCCGACACAGTAGGCAACACCGTGACACATATGGTGTCTTAAATAGAGATATATCAGACATAGTAACAAATATTAGAGACCTAATGTGGTATATGAAAGAAAAAGGTGAAGGAGGATATTTAATTAGCATAGATTTGGAAAAAGCTTTCGACAGAGTAGAGCATAAATATGTGTTTGACTTAATTGATTAATTAATTTGGGTTTGGGAGGAATTTTATAATATGGATGAAATGTTTCTATACTGACATTTTAAGTTGTATTAAAGTAAATGGGGTTTTAACGGATTATATTGCGATTTCAAGGTGTATAAGGCAGGGATGCCCATGCATTAGGCAGAGTCTGGTTTCCCACTAAAGCTAAGCAGGCCTGAGCCTGGTCGGTACACTGGTGGGAGACCATTTGTGAAAATGTAGTTTTCTGCCGCAGCTAGTTTTGGTCCAGCCAGCAGGGGGTGATCATTCCCTGGCTTGAACGGGTACAAAAGTCCTAGTGTAATGACACAGACTTTAGACTGTGAAAAGGAGCATCCTTCAGACGAGGCATTAAACTGGTAGGCCGTTCAGAGCAACAGCCAGCAGGGGGTGATCATTCCCTGGCTTGTATGGGTGCAAAAGTCTTAGTATAATGAATCAGAATTCAGAATGTAAGAAGAAGCAACCTTTTGATAAAGCGTTAGACCGGCACGTGTAAAAAGGTGCGTCGTTCACATGAGGCATTGAACTGGCCTCCTGACATTCTGTTGTCATTAATTCCCCACCTTAATCATGAATTTGACCTCATTGTTTAGGCTGGTAGCGCATCCTGATGGCCATATTGAGCTTGTCAGGTTTCGCTACCCCTCTATTAGAGCAGCTTCATTAAGATGTATACTGGGAATTCAGCTGTTGCATGCAGTAGGCAGAGCTTGGTTCCTCGCTAAAGCTAAGCAGGCCAGAGCCTGGTAGGTACACTGGTGGGAGACCATTTGTGAAAATGTAGCTTGCTGCTGCAGCTAGTTTTAGTCCAGCCAGCAGGGGGTGATCATTCCCTGGCTTGAACGGGTACAAAAGTCCTAGTGTAATGACACAGACTTTAGACTGTGAAAAGGAGCATCCTTCAGACGAGGCATGTGATCATTCTCTGGCTTGAATGGGTGCCAAATTCCTATTGTAATGACGCGGACTTTAGACTGTGAAAAGGAGCATCCTTCAGACAAGGCATTAAATTGGCCTGCTGGCATTCTGTTGTCATTAATTCCCCACCTTAATCATGAATTTGACCTCATTGTTTAGGCTGGTAGCACATCCTGATGGCCGTATTCAGCTTGTCAGGATGGGCTACCCCTCTATTAGAGCAGCTTCATTAAAGCGCAGAATACGAATGCAGCTGTTGCATGCAGTAGGCAGAGTCTGGTTCCTCTTGCTAGACTCAGGTGTTCTCTCAATGTTCTTTCCCACAAAGCAGAAGCAGCGCATAAAAGAATCAGAAGCACAGCTCTCTCTTTCAAAACCACTGTGAGTCCCCTATCCCATAGAACCCAATGCTCCTTGCAGCTCAGTTGAAGAGTTACCTTTTGCATCCACCCAACCATTTACAACGTTATGCTGAGCCTGGTCTCTGTCGTGTTATTGAGAGTGGCTGAAAAGCACCACAGTGCACAGGACGAGGTAGCCGTACCTTACAGCCAGTGTTGGGAGTAACGAGACGGATTCTACATTTGTGAGATGGACACACTCCTGTTATTTTCAGTTTATCGGAGAAAAGGATAAGAATGCTTAGCAATATGTGCGATACCAAACTCTCAACATGGAGAAATAGCACGAGTAAAACCTGGAAACACCTGGACTGGTGCCACTAACACTAAGCTATCTGAGAGAGCTGCGGGGTCGGAGAAGAGAAAAAAGGTGGCGGACGAGCGCAGACAAGCAACAAAAATTAAGTTTAACTAAAAATAACAAAATCTGTTTTGATTAAATCATAGCCTATATATAAAATGAATGAATATGCGAAATATTTGACTTAAATAGCCTAATTAACAGATTAACAAAACGAAAGGAAAAGACTGAGAGATATGCTGCTGAGTTTGGTTCATAGGCTATTTGTGTGGCGCGGCGCTCTACGAAAGTTCACGGAAAGGAAACCGAGATGACAGAAATAAAAGTAAACACAGTTTCGAATGATCTGTATGACCAAAGATGATGGAATATTTTGTTGTTGTTTGTTTCCGCTGTTCGATCGCGCTGGCGCCTCACGCACACACATACAGCATTGCAAACGTTGCAGCCTGTTCATTATCAGAATAAAATACAGTCAACCAAACATATAGATACACTGGTTAATTTAAATAGTGCGTACTGCGTAGTAGCTACAATCGGTGCCATTCAGCCTGAGCTCGGGCCAAAGACACATTTGCTCATGTGACTCGGATGTTTTTAAGTGCGTTATAAGCCTGGTTTACATAATAAATAATAGTTTAGCATTCAAATACATCGCAAATATGGACACATTTAATTGGATTAATGCCGAATGAGAGTGGTAGGCTGCGCGACAACGCTGTTTGCTTTTAATTTCGCATTGAATTAGCCTCAGTGGCAGCTCCAGGATTTTTTTGTTGGGGGTGCTAAAGGAGGGTTAACAGTTCAGAGGGGGTGCTAAAAAACTAATTAAATTGAGTGAAAATAATGAACGCCTATAAGCTTCAGAATACAAATTCAGCCACCTTGTGTTTTTTATATACAGCAGCTTCGAAAAAGGCATATTTTAGATTTTTTTTTCTATCTGTCTGTATCTATATTTTCTTGTCATTTTACAGCAATGTTGATATGGACTTTGGCTATCAGCTGTAGATCTAAGGTTTTGAACATAAACGTGTTGATTGTGATCTATAAACATAATCTTATATATTTAACAAGTTTGCATTTCTTCCACCAGGTGACTTTACGTTTAATATATGCGCTGTAAGTTAAAGGTAATATTGTGTTTGGAAGTCGAGAGTGACTACGGTGCGTCGGAGCGCTAGTTTAGGAAGAAGATGACGACAGATACCCGGGAGCCGATTGGCTGAGCGCAGCTCGCAGAGCAACGTGATTGGCTGTCAGATTCCCGACCCGGATCTCTGCTGCGGCTGCAGCCAGTGTTGCCAGTGTTGCCTGATTGGGCGGGTTCCGGCGGACGAGCGCAGACAAGCAAAATTAAGTTTAACTAAAAATAACAAAATTTGTTTTTATTAAATCATAGTATTATAATGAATATGTGAAATATTTGACTTAAATAGCCTAATTAACAGATTAACAAAACGAAAGGAAAAGACAGAGATATGCTGCTGAGGTTGGTTCATAGGCTATTTGTGTGGCGCAGCGCTCTATGAAAGTCTGTATGTATAAATTTCTCATATGCCACTGTTATTAGTGATATAACTTTAATGCTAACTGCCAAATATGACACTTACAAATTAATACAATTTATGAACGCACATAGAAAAGAGACAAAGTAGGGATTTTTTTATTTTTATTATTATTTTATTTTTTTACAAATATCTATTTAGTCATTTTTTTCTGACCATCAAGTGTCAGTCACTCTCAATACCAACTGGCTGGAAAACTATTTTACAATAGATAAAGTGCCGACAATTCATAAAACTATTTCCACACAGTGGCATAGCAGACGGGCACGCACTGCGGGGTGGCCCCGTGATAACCTCCCCTTGCTGAGATGCGTCGTATCATGTGTCGACGATAGCCAGAGATATTGTCAAAACAAAGCATCAAAAATAATTTCATAGCGCATTACCGTATGGCGCGCTGTGAGGATAATTAAAATTTAGGCTATTAGCTTAGGTTATTCCTTATTGAAAATGTTTTTTTTTTAAAGTTTTTTTAAACAGGTCTTTTAATTTATACAATTGAATTATAGGCCTATAATTAAAATTATTAACACTGCAGTCATCAATGAAAATTAAGAGCAGCTTTATTTTGTGCACAG
>NW_015536490.1:502056-503583 GCF_001515605.1 Sinocyclocheilus anshuiensis
TTTTTTTACTTTCACTTTCTCTATAGTGAATTTACTGACGTTCACCGGCATAACGCTTGCGCACAGTTTGCGTGTTGCTTGACCCCTCCCCCATAATATCAGTCGTTTATAGGCCACATATTAGGCAATTTTTTTTTATGTTTATTTTTCAATGTTAATGAATGTGACACCAAAATAAGGGAACATCATTAGGAAATCCTTGGGGGGGCTGTGCCGGGGCTAAGCAAGTTTCTGATGGGCCCCATCAAGCCCTGCCCTAGCGCCACCATTGAATTAGTTTTCGCTTGTTTAGCAACTTATATTTGTCATTCTTGTTTTCTTCTGAAACCGTTCAAAATTGCCTATAGGCTAGGTATTGTGTTTATTGTTTGTACATTATAACATTTTGCTTTATTTACCGGTGTTATTTATGAATGTAATAATGCGGTTTCTGCTTATCGTGTTTAACCTAAACTACAACGTAACATTAATGTAGACCTACATACCGGCATCTAAATATGGTTTTATAATTTTATGCTATATAGACCTACCACATTACCCTCCACTGGGTGTAGAATGAGCAGCAATAAACTACATTTTGGCATTTTATAATATTTCTGTGGATATTTTGGTGAAAGTAACTCAAAAGTAACTCAAAAGTAGTGTAACGCATTACAATTCAGGGACAGTAATATTGTAATGTAACTAATTACTTTCAAAAGACAGAAACTAGTAATATATAATGTATTACATTTTGGAAGTAACTTACCCAACACTGCTTACAGCGATCGGCCGGCTGAACACTTCCTACCACTTCCTAACAACATTTGAATACTTCCGAATGAGGTCGCAACACTTCCGAACAAGGTCGCAACACTTCCTAACAAAGTCAGAACGAAAGTCTGAACGATGTGCAAACACCTCCTAAATAAATTCGAACAGGTCCTAACGCAAATTCGAAACTTTCGAAGAGATGGGGCAAAGGAGCCAATCAATTCCTACCAAGAGGAAAGAGCCAATCAGCAATCGAGTTGACATGCCAATCTCGCCGCTGATTGGCTGAATGAGTTTAGTGACATTCCAGCTGTTTGTAACTCACTGTCACTGGACATCTGCTATCCGGAAATTCAAGGTAAGCGTTATCAAATTACACATCCGTGACACTAGTGCTACAGTACAAAAACACAGATAATAAAAGAAGAATAAAAAAAATAAAAAAATAGAACAAGTAAATAAGAAATAAAAATATTTAAATTGACAATTGTATGTGCAGGTATATTACAATAAGACAGTTTTGTATGTACAGGTATATTATGTGCAAATTTGAGGTGTAGACTAAGTGTGTGTGTTAGATAAATAAGTGTATGAGTGTATAAATAGTGTTGTGTGTTCCACAGTTATCAGGATTGCCTGAGGGAAGAAACTGTTCCTGTGTCTGGTCGTTCTGGTGCTCAGAGCTCTGTAGCGTCGACCAGATGGCAACAGTTCAAAGAGGGAGTGTGCTGGATGTGAGGGGTCCAGAGTGATTTTGCTAGCCCTTTTGCTCAC
>NW_015536490.1:503732-514655 GCF_001515605.1 Sinocyclocheilus anshuiensis
GTGCTGTCCATGATGGTGAGTGGGGAGAGCAGTGGGGTTTCTCCTGAAGTCCACGATCATGTCCACTGTTTTGAGCGTGTTGAGCTCCAGATTGTTGAGACTGCACCCGTGTTAAAGGCCGAGCTGAAGTCCACCAACAGGATTCTCACATAAGTCCCTGGTCTGTCTAGATGTTGCAGAACATAATGCAGTCCCATGTTGACTGCATCGTCCACAGACCAACAGAGTCCGGGTGTTGTTGTTCTGTCTCTGTGATCAGATCTGCGAGTTTCTGTAAAGCGGAGCTCACGTGCGCTTGCGGAGGAATGTAAACACTCACGAGAATGAACGAGCAAAACTCCCGCAGCGAATAGAAGGGCTTACAGTTAATGAAAAGCGCTTCTAGATTGGGACAGCACATCTCCTTTAACACGGTTACATCTGTACACCAGCTTTCGTTGATGTAAAAGCATGTCCCGCCTCTGCGCGATTTCCCCATTGATTCTGCGTTGCGATCCGCTCTAAACAGCTGAAAGCCCGACAGACTCAACGCGCTGTCTGGTATGGCGTCATTCAGCCAGGTTTCCGTGAAACACAGAGCAGCAGAGTGTGAGACATCCTTATTTGTGCGGGAGAGCAGAAGGAGTTCGTCCGTTTTGTTGGGTAGAGAGCGGAGTTTTGCCAGATGGATGCTTGGCAACGGCGTCCTGAATCCGCGCTGTCTGAGCTTCACGAGCGCACCGGCTCGCTTCCCCCGTCTGCGCGTCCTGAAGCGCTTGATCAGCGCTGCAGCTCCCCCGACTACATTGTCCAGCAAAACATCAGAATAATCGAAAACCGGTGAAATATCAGGTGGTGTGTACTTCCGAATGTCCAGCAATTCGTCTCTGGTGAAACTGATTGCAGGGATATAACTAAAGACAGGACAAACTAACAAAAACACAAAAACAACTGCAGAGCACGCCACGGAGGCCGCCATCATCATCGGCGCCATCTTGTCTTCGTGTATCAGTTATCGCTAACTAATGCTAGTTAACCCTTTGATGCATAACATGGGTCTAGTTTTTATTTTCTATATCTTTGCAAGAATTTAATTTCATCATTCAGTATTCCAAGTATTCATTCCCTGTTATTTCAGTCATGGCTGAGTGATTCTTTGCTGAATGTATTTGAATCATTTATTATTCCATGTATTCATTAAATATCTAGTTTTTGTTTTCCACTAATCATTATGTTCATTTTTTTTCCTTTCTTACTTTATATACAAACATTAAAAAACTCCATTCTACTGTTACTATATTAACACATACAAATTGACACAACTGTGTGCCATGCAGCTGACCTTAGGGCTGATGACTCTGACCCTCCAGTAGCTGTCGTGGAGGCCCAGGTGACCAGTCAGGTGGGTGACACTGGATCCAAATTCCCTGATGAGGAGGTGACTGAAGAAGAGGAGGATGACACTGCAAGTCCTAGCACATCAGGCCAGGTAATGTTGCTATCCTGTACTATCTTTTACTTTAAAAAAAAAATGTATCTGGTGCAGTGCAAAACACCTATTGTCAACCGTTTGTAAAGTTAAAATATATGCATGTACGATGCAAAATAATTACTACAATTACCGTATATATTTATTAGACTGTGGTTGGCGTTTTTCTCAATTTTCAGAGTGCACAGTGTGATTCCAGAGGTGTCTTGGGCTGGGAGGCAGTTGATGCCCTGGCAGCCTACCTGGTTGGCCTAAACCGAACGATCACTGCCTTGTCATCACAAGAGGAGGCCGACATAGTCCAGCTGTACATGGCTCTGCATGCCATGGACAAGGTACCATCAAAATATAGCCAGAGGGTTAAGAAGAAAAAAATAAGTTTAAAATCTGAGCAAAGTCACCTATTGTCAACCGTGTAAGAAGTAGATGTTGATCCATCCTTGTTTAAAGTATTCTAGTTTATTTGAAAGAAATGCAGAGTAGCACTTACCGTCTCTTCATCATCATCCTGACCAGCATCCTCTGGCTCTGAGGGGAGTGGTGAAACAGATGTTTCAGAGGGAACAGGTGAGACAGCAGTCCCTGAAGGTCCAGGTGTCCAGGTGACGGAGACTGTGAGTTCCTCGATGAGTTCTGCTGTCTCTTCAGAGTCTGGGTTCATGTCCTGCAGTGCCTGTCCAGTCTGCTGGAACAGATACTGCACTCCAATGAGCTCACCTGGAATAAAAACAAAGAAACTGAAATTAAATACAATTGTTGTGTATCATATTTGAAACATAAGGCATTTGTAGTAGCTCATATAGTGTAAATAGTGTGAGAACATGGAGCTCATAGTCGAGGAAGAAAAAAAAAAAAAAATTATTCAGAGGCCATAAACCTATAACTGTGGGGGCAAAACATAATGCAATGCAATACAATGATGATTGAGAGACATACAAATAAACATTACTCAAAAGCCTGATTGACTTTTCTAATCAAGTAAACCTAAGTTGCTTCAGTACAGTAAATGGTCACCAAATATTACTAATAATATCCAAGTTATTCTTTCGAAAAACAACAATTACTTTCTAATAATAAAGATTTCACAGCAAAATGACATGTGAAGTATGAGCTGAAGGTAGACATTTGTACAATTATACTGAAAGACCTTTTTTTACTTAACAGAAAATATCAATCAGATGACAGAGGGCATGTTACAAGAAAAAATTTGATCATGTTGATAATTTAGAGGTCTAAAATACAGATGCAGTAGACTTTATAGGCTTAAATATAAAAATATCGACTGAGATTACACAGAAATTACAAGTTAATTAACAATAATAATTTCTCTTACCGGTGTAACGGGCAGGAGGACAAACCGTGGGGACCACTTTCCTGCCAAACAGCTTTTCATAATTGCTGTTTACACAGTGAACAAGTTCTCCTGTGTAGCTGCATAAAGCTGATGGCTCCGATGACAGGGAAGCAGCCTCCCGATCCTGGTTCCACCTCTGTAGACCCTCCAGCAAATAAATCTGAAAGTTCAGACTGTTTGCACTGGTCCCTGTAAACCGACACAACAGTTTTTAGGGAGTGTTAAACACACAAAGACACTTAATGTTCTTTCTTTACATATGCACAGTGTGTGACAAAGACTGGGGTGAAACGGTTAAGGTGTAAATGAAAGGATTCAAGAGAAGTGGAGCCTCTGGCACATCTGTATGTCTTCAGAAGCACACCTCCCTTGGTTAAGCTCCCTGTCTCTGTATAGAGCGCAACACCAGGGGGGTCTTGGATACACTTGACGTGCTTCTTCTGGACACTCCAGATGTGCTTCATCCTTTCTCGGTCCAAGAGAGGAACACCCAGGGAGTCATTGTCCTTGCTGCTCAGGAGCTCTGTAAGCAGTCATTCAAGGAGAAGGATGGGAGTCTCCTCTCCACGGGTCCTCCTCCGGCAACGTAGAGCCAGCTCCTCCCTGGTCAGATGCTTGTTGACATCTTCAGCTGTCAGCGCAGGCCAACCCTGGGACATCAACAGCTCTCTCTTTGCTTTTCGAAGCATAGAGACAACAGCCACATCCCATTCAAAGATGCATGCTTATAGACGTGACATGAAGATGGGGTACAGCTGATGGGCATCTATTGTACACCCCAAGGCAATCCTGCGCATAAAATGCCAGATGTGCAAGCGTATCACGAGATCTGGCCAGCCTCTGAATCTGGTTTTCAGCTTGGTCTTGCCCACCTCGGTGCAGCACCCACAGTCCACGTACAACACAGCAGGTGGATCCACAACAGCCTGCTGGTATCTTTTCACCAGACCGTCTATCATCATGTCCAGTCCTGCTCCTTCCTGGGCTGTCAGCACACTTATGAGCACCTGACCAAACTCATTGCCAACAGAGGTAAGCCAGAGTCCCGTTCCCCTCGCTGTCCCAGCCAGCTTCTTGGTGATCTGTAATATCTAGGGATTGTGTTGAAAGGTGCTCCACGCATTCTGTTTATCATTATTTACAGGCCTCCAAAATACTCTCCAGCCTTTGTTGAAGAGTTCACAGAAATGCTATCAATGATTTCCTCAGAGTTTGACTGTTTTGCTATTGCAGGGGATTTTAATATTCACATAGATAATGCAGAAAACAAAATTAAAAAATAAATTATAACTGTTTTAAACACTTTTGACCTGATTCAGCATGTGCATGAACCGACACATAGTCATGGACATACTCTAGATTTAATCATCAGTAGAGGTCTAAACATTTCATCCATTGTTATTAAGGACATAGCACTATCTGATCACTTCTGTATTTTCTTTGATATATTGATCTCTGTTACCACTGAATCTAGATCTGTCTCTGTCAGAAAGAGATGCATTAACGAAAACACTAGTGTGCTATTTATGGAGGCTGTATCTTTAACTCCAAGCATTTCTGCAGATTCTGTTGATCTTCTACTTGATTCCTTTAACTCAAAAGTTAAGAATGTTATTGATGACATTGCTCCTGTGAAAGTCATCAAGATGACTGGCAGACAGAAATCAGCTTGGAGAAAATCAACAGCAGTTCAGAGTATGAAAAGACAATGCAGAAAAGCTGAGCGTTTTCTGTTCTCAACTGTTTTAAATTAATTTTAAACTACTTAAATCAATTTTTAAATCATTTTCAAAGGTTTTAAATTCCTTGTTTTTATTGTTATTATTATTTTCTTTTCTCTTGTGTAAAGCACTTTGAAAGGAGGAAGGAGGGAGTCATCCGGTGTCTGGAGAGCTTCCGATCCCGATCCGGGACCTATCTGCCGGCCGTTCCCGAGTCAAGTAAGCCGGCCGTTCCTCAGGCAAGCCCGCCAGATGTTAATGTGGCAAGCCCTACAGACGTTAATGTGGCAAGCCCGCCGGACAATAATATGGCAAGCCCATTGAACTTTAATATGGCAAGCCCGCTATCCGTTCATGTGGGCCCAGTGTCGGTTCCAGCCTCAGTGCCCGCTCCTCGTAAGCGCCTTCCAGAGCGCCCCCCGGTGCCGGCTCCTCGAAAGCGCTTTGCTTAAGCCCAGGGAGGGCTCCTGTCTCCCCGTTAAGCCCAGGAAGGGCTCCTGATTTCCCGTTAAGCCCCGGGAGGGCTCCTGCTTCCCCGTTAAGCCCAGGGAGGGCTCTGGATCCCGAGTATAGCCCACGGAGGGCTCCCGATTCCCCGGCTCCATCATGGCCTCCCGAGTCCCCGGCTCCGCCATGGCAACCCGAACTGCCTGCTCCGCCATGGCTTCCTGATCCGCCCCGGAGGCTCTCCTTGTCTCGGCCCAGTTCCAGTCCTGCACCAGCGCCCGCCCCCCCTCCCCGATGGTACTGTTACGGCGCGGGACGCACCATCCGGGAGGGGGGCGATCTGTCACGTGTATGTTCCCGTTGAGTTCCTGTTTTCCTTATTTGGTCCTTCCAGTTCCTTTTCACATTATTAGTATCACCTGTTCCTTGTTATTAGTTATCCCCATCACCTGTCTGCCCCTCGTTATCTACCCTATTTAGTTCTAGCCCGTTCAGTTCTCCCTTGTCTGGAATTGTATGTTGATGTCTTCTCCTCGTGCTACGTGTGATTCCCTATGACAAGAATAAATCCCTTTGTTTCATACTCCTGGTCTCCTGGTCTCCTCGTTCCTCGTTCCGCGCTCCTCACACTACCACTGACTGTGACAGATACAGTGCTGGTATATAAACAACAGCATTAATAAACAAATCCACAACTAACATTTTTAGTGGAATCCATCTTCAAGACAGAGCCATAGGTGGATGTTATCCTTGCATGGATTTCATCCAGCCTTGTCAGGATGTCTTGGCTGTAAACGGTGAGTAGCCACTTGCAGCTTGGCACCACTATAGGCTCTGGGGGCTCCTGGAATTTTACTGGCATCAGCCCGGGTTGATTGAGGAAGTCAACACACTGGGTGGTGTACCGGGCCAGACAATGGAGTCACTGCTCGCTGTTGTTTTCACGCAGCTGCTTGATAACCCGCGTGGGGCTGTTGCCTAAGCCACGCTCATGCAGGAGCCGGATGACCCGCATATCACAGGCGTACCTTAGGAAATGCAAAATCCACACATTCATATATTTTAGATATTTGATTTGTAAAGTATTTACTTATATATGTGATGATGGGCTAACAACAGGATGAGGAAAGAAAGTGTACTTACTTCCGCGTGAGGATGACCTGAAACTCAGAGCGATGGCCCAGATCTAGCTGTTGCAGGACAGTCTGACTCCAGGACACATGCGAGGCTCTACACTTGGTACAGATGAGGGTTTCTGTGACCATGTTGTACATTCTGTCAGTGTCTAGAACCTGCCGTGCCCTTTTGTGCATACCACCTCCTGTCAGCTGATGTTGTCCACAGGCAGGATTGGGACAGAGAACCTTAACCCTCCACAGCTTGTACGGCATCCACAGCAGAAGAGAATGACAAAAAAATTTGTCTGGAGCTAGAGCCTGATTGTAGATAAGTGCTGGCTGTGGTGGGTAATACCAGAGCTGGAGGTTATCACGAAGCTCTGGCTTTCCCTTGGATCCCATTTTGAAAAGCCTTTTGCCAATCCACTTGTGACCCTCTGGTGGCAAGGTCTCCGACCACAAACGAGGAAGCGGAATTACAGATGGACCTTGCAATAATGCCCCAGAAGGAGCTGTCTGTGAAGGAAAAAAAGAAAACATTTAGTCAAGTAAGGTAATTTTATTTTTTAAGCACTTTAAGCATTTTATTTTTATCCATGACTACTCACACATAAAATTATCATTGCAATAATAGTTTTCACTTACACTGAACAAAATTATAAACGCAACACTTTTGTTTTTGCCCCCATTTTTTATGAGATGCACTCAAAGATCTAAGACTTTTCAAAAACAAAAGTGTTGCGTTTATAATTTTGTTCAGTGTAAATACCTTTGGTATTACAGTGATTATTCCCACTTAGTCCCTCCCACTTGGAGGTCTCCCAACCTACTTGCGGCGTAAGTCCTTCCCACGTGGAGGTCTCCCAACCTACTTGCGGCGTAAGTCCCTCCCACTTGGAGGTCTCCGGGCTGCAGCGATACATACTTGGTTCGTTGAGTGCTCTACTAATGAGCTGATTAGGTGTGTTAAATAATGGAAACATACAGAGTGATGAGGTGGCCGAGTGGTTAAGGCGATGGGCTGCTAATTCATTGTGCTCTGCATGTGCTGGGTTTGAGTCCTGTCCTTGTCGTTCCTTGTGGTTAACGGTGGTTGTTAATCTGCTATACACCTTTGGTGTTCCTTCCTTATGTGACACATTCAGTTCAGTGAGTGCTCCACTAACAAGCTGATGATCTGAATACGGTGTGTTAAATAATGGAGGCACGCAGGGTGACAAGGGCTGCGTTCTAGTCTGTTTTTTATGCCCTTCACTCGCAAACTTCCCTCCGTCTCGTTTACTCGGATGCACGTCATTAATTACGTTGCATGAGTGCCCACTTCTGGCGGAATCCTTGGAATGGGCTGAACTGGAACGTCCTAAGCTCTTGATCACTGAGAATCCGCTATGGAGTTGTTTTATTGTTTACATTTTTTTCTCTTATGAATTTGATTGGTGCAGCATTCTATATGTATATAGGTATGTTTGGGCTGTTATAAATGTTAAAAAAATAATTTATATATTATAGAGTTGTTTGGGGTGGGGATAAATTAAACGCGATCTGCTATGACGTCACAATCGTGTTGCATTGTGGTCTATGGAGCGCCCTGAAGTGTGCATATGAAGCACACTCGCTCCCTCGGTCAAAATCGAGGGGTTGAGGGTCTGTCCATATAAACTTCCCTCGTCCACTTCACGAAGTGGAACGCACTTCAAAATGGTAGCGGGGATTCCCCTGAGAGGAAGTGCTTAGGGAAGTTCGCGAGTGCGTGTCTAAAAGTGGAGTGGAACGCAGCCAAGGTGGCCGATTGGTCAAGTAGATGGACTGCTAATCCACTGTGCTCTAAACGCCTTCTTCCGATTCTGCCTTTATCCACCGAAAAAAATGCAGCACGAAACAGAAAAGGAACCTCTTTTGTCAACAAGATGTTAAGCTTCCAGAGAAGCTGGCAAAAATGGCCAAAGCTGACTGTATTTCAAGTCATCCTGGTGGGGTATTGGGTAAAGTTTTCAACCAACAATAATCACTCCTCGGATGTACCTCATAAGCTACAATATTGCCTCTGCGAAAGAATGGCAGAGAAGGTCGTGACCTCTACCGTGCACCCATGCGGACGTGGAATGACAGGGTGGTAACAAGCTTCAAACTGCAGCGTAGTCAGTCTTCTGGCATTGATGGCTGCATGGTGTGTCTACTAAACCAGCTAGCAATATGTACGAGAAGCCTTATTCAATGCTCTCTCTTTAATTAAAGAAGAGTGAGCGTAGCTTTCCTGAACCCTGCGGGGAGAGAATTATGGGTAACCTTGTAACAAATGGGTGGAGTTCTAAAGCTCGTGGCCGAGGTCAGGAACGATTCGATTCAACGAGCCCCCAGGGGGGTCGGGTAGGATACTGAAGAATGCAAGGATACTGCAAACAAGTTCTGAGGGAGGTCCCGTGTCAAAACTCGTGTTCTCTCAATGTTCTTTCCCACAAAGCAGAACAGCACATAAGAGAATCAGAAGCACATCTCTCTCTTTCAACACCACCCAACCATTTACAACACGTTATGCTGAACCTGGTCTCTGTTGTGTTAATGAGAGTGGCTGAAAAGCACTACTTTGTGCGGGATGAGGTGGCTGAGTGGTTAAGGTGATGGACTGCTAATCCATTGTGCTCTGCACATGTGGGTTTGAATCCGATCCGTGTTGCTTCATGCCCCTTAGCATTGTGTTGGCTCCTGCCTTTTCTATGAAGAATCACTCTTGAACACTTGGGGTTTTGATGCCAGAAAAATTTACTTTTATTATCAGAGAGATAATGCAGTCTAGAGATAATCTGCAGAAAATCTCCCGAGTCTGTGTCTGGACAGTCTTTTATACTGTTTTTCCTCTAGGCGTGTTCAATATATTTCATACATATTTGTTATGGTTTAACTGTTTTGGCTGTGTTTCCAGTCTGCTCCCAAGATGCAGACAGGAAGCCTTAATTTTATGTTCCGTGAAAGTAAGGGCCCCATCATATATTTTGTCTCATGTCAAAACAGGACATGCAGTCCCACCATGTGTCTGCCCCTCATACAGACTTCTATACCATTCCTATGCAGGCCTGTCTGCACACAGGCAAATACATGTTTATAATAGTAAAATAACTTTCGCTTGCCTGTGGTTGTCACAGTTATGTAGTATACAACAAAAATAAAAATTCAAGACAAAAAACATGTAACATCACAAATAATAGCATAGTTGATCTTCAGCCCAGACACTTTGCGCATCGTAGAGGGCCACCCTTGGGCAGAGGTTAGGCTAGCACTTACACCCAGGATATGGTTCATCTTTATACCTCTTCTTCGGCCTCAGTTGAGGTACTAGAATCTCCATGATTTGTCAATGTTTGTGACTCCCAGTTGGGTGTATAAGTCCAGTCCTGGTAATGTACACTTTGGTTAATCTTCAAAATCAATTTCTCACCATCTTGACATCTTAGCATTTCCATTTGCTTAGCTGTGGCTTGGACAACTAGTGACCTTAGTACGGGAAGTACACAGCAAAACAGTAATCCTCCTATTACTACTGCAACTCCTAAAAACATTCCTAATTTAGCTAACCATGCTCCCCATGCTCCTAACTTTAAATCAAACCAGTCCCATGTTTTTGGCCGAGTGGTTAAGGCGATGGACTAGAAATCCATTGGGGTCTCCCCGCGCAGGTTTGAATCCTTGCTGTAAGACCAAAACAACATGGATTATATGAGGTAACTTTGGAAAAAGAAGAGCTTTGTGATGAACTTTTAAATGGACTGGAAATTAAAGGAATAAAGTGTGAAACCAAAAAGCTACAAGACAGGGAGTATGTGGTCTCCTTTATGCATTTGCCCATTTACCTAGAGGACATGGTCATTCTGGACAAGTTGGAGGGGTGGAGAGTAATCCCCACATCGCACATAAGGAGAAGATATTATCCGAGAACGGACATCGAGGATGGAACCAGATTTGTAAAGGTGAAATTCCCAAGAAAACTGGCATCATTGTCTGTGAGTCTGTGACCACCTCAAAACTTCAACCAGCCCACAACTCCACTGGCTTCTCAAGACGTCACTTCAATGACTACTGAACTTCCAGCCAATCAGCAACTTCGGGAAACCCCCTTTTCTGCAATGACGACAACAAATGGAACCCCCATACACAGGCAACGCAAGTACCTCCAGATTCTAGCTGAACTGGTGCATTTAATATAAATTTTAACCTCATTGAGGAACTCAATTCGAGGGTTAATTAAGTGATTGATGGTTGTTCAGGTCTATGCAATTGCACATATTGCTGTAAACTTGGGATTTCCCATTTTCATTCTCTTAAACTCATTATTTCCTTACTTTCTGTTTTTTCTGCAACTTGTGTGAATGTGTGTGTTCGTGTGTTAGACTAGTTTATATGTCTTAGATTTATCTAATAAAGCCTTATTTATATTGAAAAGAGAAGTTTCTTGTGTTTTGTGCTTACAATTAATGTCTTAAACTGCCAATCTTGTTACTGTGCTAATAAATAGTGTTTTCACTATACTTTGGATATTAATATCCATTGCAGAATTTATGTTATACGACTCGTTCAATGAATCGCTGGCCAACTCAGTGATCAGCCGTAAAACCGTGATTCTGTCCAAATTACCTTTTAAAATCTTAAATGATTCCCTTTGAGCTAAATTGACCTGTTTCCCTTACTCACACACATACAGAAATTAAAAGGCAGCACAGTTTGTCTTTGCGCTTCTTTTCTTTTTTATTATGGTCACTGATTCTTGGCTATTTAATCTGTGCAATTGAAACGTCCGATTAACCAAACATTTTGGACATCTCG
>NW_015536491.1:0-1181 GCF_001515605.1 Sinocyclocheilus anshuiensis
ACACACACAGACACAATTAAAACTGAAGTTAATTCAGGATTGTCACACTTCTTGACCAGCTCATTTGGATTACTTTTCCAGCCATTCATGATTACAAGAATTTCATAAGCTCATTCATTTAATATACTGTAAAAAACAAATATTTTATTACTTTAACTTATCAAATGTTCATGTTTTTAAATGTTATTTTTAATCTATTTATTTTTTTATTATTTTTTATTTCATTTTAAAAATATTAACCAATTTTAACTTAATTTTTTGTTACACACGATTAAACTACATTTTATAATTAAATTTTTTTTTACATATTTTTAAAATAATTTAAACACCTGAAATAAGACAATTTGATTATACTACTTAAAAATCAAGGCAGTGACTCAATGTAGTTGAAGCTGAAGTACTCCGCTTGCAGCTGATGTACTGCTCGAGTGAATGAATGCATGTTTAGTGCAGATTGAAGATGACTGACGTCTGTGTGAAACAGACACGTAACCCAGTGTTATCTTCTCTCCAGACGTGCTCTGTTCGTATCTGGGACTCTGACACGTGTTCAACCTGCTTGTGTGCAGCTACAAAAAAACACCAGATTTCATTAAAACCTCTTTTAATAAATGTAACTCATGCCTGCTGACGGTTTATGTATTATTGCTGAACCGGAGACAAACAGTTAAGTGTGTGTGAATCAGAATGCCTGGATGATGTTAAACGCTGAAAGGAAATTGCCTGTGATGTATTTATGTCTGTAAATATCACTTGATAATATGACTGTAAGGTGTGTTTGGTGGAAACGACCACAGAAGACATTAGCACAAACTTCAGAGCAGAAAGACTATTTATAAAGTCGTGGCATTAAATGTTGAATGCAATGCAAAAAATTAACATCTTCAGTTGTTTCCAATCTAAACTTTCTTAAATCAAGATGCATTTACTGGAGATGCAAAGTCTTGTTTTCTGAGAAACTGAACAGAACGAAGCGAGTTTATGATTAAAACGAACTAATATCTGTCAGTGGGGAATAAAAACTGAATGAAGTTGATTTTTCCATTGACAGATATTTGTTCCTGTTTTAATCATAAACTCACTTCATTTTCATCAGTTTCTCAGAAAACAATAGTTGTGTGTGTGTCTGTGAGTGAGAGTGTGTGTGTGTGTGTGTGTGTGTGTCTGTCTGTGTGTGTGTG
>NW_015536491.1:1325-2261 GCF_001515605.1 Sinocyclocheilus anshuiensis
GTCTGTGTGTGTGTGTGTGTGTGTGTGTGTGTGTGTGTGTGTGTGTGTGTGTGTGTGTCTTATCTTCCATCATCTTGATTTAAGAATCTTTAGACACTTGCACTAAAAAAAACAAACAAAAACACTAAGAGCAGTACTTTTGCAGCGTGATCATAAAAGTTATTTCCATATTCTAGTGTTTGTAAGCAGAGGTATTCAAACCTGAGATTTTTTGTCAAATGAATGAAAAACTAATGGAGATCTGTAGGAAGTTGTGTTACAGACTATATTGATGTATTGAGTTAATTTCAATGTATTCCTTACATTTTCTTTGCTCAGTCTTAAAAAATATATTAAATTGACCTTCATCAAACCTGCAGTAACACAAACACACAGTAAAACACACTCAAATCAATAGTTTTTATACAATAAATGGCGACAAGCATTGAACAGGCAAAGATTGAGTTGTTCTAAATCTTCTATAAAACCAAACGATGCAAACGTGGTCTTTCTGGTCAGTAGCTGCTGTAAAGTGTTTATTCTGTGCTGAGATGTGAAGACGTCAATCCTCATCCTCGTCTTCATCACGCGGCGCGGAGCAGCGGATGGACGTCACCAGCTGATCCTGGATCTGTTTCCGGGGGTTTTCCTCCAGATCCGTGTGAGCCGCTCCAGATTTAGACAAACGCCACTCCAGCTCTGAAACACAACACAAACACACACGGTTTCTTTCTTTCTCTTCAGAGTCGGACAGCTGCTGTGAGCTGCGTGAACATATGATTATACACAAAATTATATAATCATCATTAAAAGAAAAACTTGTATAAAATAACAAGATGTATAACAAAACCCTTTATCCACAAATCTAAAAGGGCATCATCACAAAAATCTATTTTTACTAATTTATAGTAAACTTAGACACACACACACACACACACACACACACACACACACACA
>NW_015536491.1:2992-10298 GCF_001515605.1 Sinocyclocheilus anshuiensis
AAACACACAAACACACACAAACACACACAAACACACACACACACTTATATAGTTAAACCAAAATTTCAGACACCTTCAGCATTTCTCACATTATTTGCTATAGTTTAGAAAATGGTAATAAAATATGAGAAGAACTCGGAGTTAAACTGTGTCAGAACAACTTTGATAGAAAGGTATGTAACAAAACATGCTCAGGTCAAAGTGTCAAATCTCATTTTTGGTCCCAAATTTGGATAAATTTTACTGGTAGTCCACTGTATGACGAATTTATGGGTATAATATGCCACAGTTCACTTTATTTTGCCCTCCTCACTTACATAAATGAGCTATAGTGTCCTGCACACACTAGTGAAAAAATATCAAAAATGATATCTGGTGCCTGAATAATATTTGGTTTGACTGTATATCTGTATATCACTAAAATAGCTGCATGAAGATTTATTCAGTTAGATTCTGCTAAACTTGACAACAGCCAAAGCTTCTCGTGTGTGTTTGATGAGATATAAGAGTGTTTCTGACCGTCACAGCTGAGGCTCATTCCTCCGAACACCAGCGGCCCGATGAACTGCGCCTTCATCTCTCCCTCGTGATACACGAAGAGTGCAGGCAGGTTCCGGTCGGGGTAGCTGGGAATGCAGGTGCTGGAGATGGACTTCAGGAAACCTCCGGGCCAGCTGAGACAGATGCTGGTGTATCAGAGTACACAGCGGGATCCTGAGCCAGAAACAAAGATTCAGGAGTCAGACACTGTTTCAGTCATATATAAGACTCAATAATACAGTACGGATTTGATGAAATGAGCTGCATTTATTTATATGTCAGAATATGGATTTCTGCAGGTTTTATGAAGGTGCACTAGCAGTCAAAAGTTTTGAACGGTAAGATTTTTAATGTTTTTTTTTTTAAAGAAGTCTCTTCTGCTCACCAAGCCTGCATTTATTTGATCAGAAACAAAGCAAAAATACAGTAAAATTGTGAAATATTATTATAATGTAAAACAGCTGTTTTCTTTGTGAATATGTGTTAAACAGTAATATATTTCTGTGATGCGCAACTGTATTTTCAGCATCATTACTGCAGTCTTCAGTGTCACATGATCTTCAGAAATCCGTATAATATGCTGATTTGCTACTCAAAAAACACTTTATTATTATTATCATCAATATTTAAAACAGTTGAGTAAATTTTTTTCAGAATTCTTTGATGAATGGAAAGATCCAAAGATTTATCTGAAATAAAAAGCTTTCGTAACATTACACACTATACCATTCAAAAGCTTGGAGTCAGTGTAATTTTTATGTATTTTTTTGGGCAAGAAATTATAAAAATGAATACTTTTATTTAGCAAGGATGCTTTAAATTGATCAAAAGTGATGATAAAGACATTTATAATGTTACAAAGGATTTCTATTTCAGATAAATACTGTTCTTCTGAACTTGCTATTCATCAAAGAAACCTGAAAAAATTCCATAATAATAATATTTAAAAAAAATAATAATTTTGAGCAGCACATTAGAATATTATACTGATTTCTGAAGATCATGTGACACTGAAGACTGGAGTAATGATGCTGAAAATACAGCTGCGCATCACAGAAATACATTACATTTGAACACATATTCAAATAAAAAGCAGTTATTTTTAAATGGTAAAAATATTTCACAATTTTACAGTTTTTGGATCAAATAAATGCAGCCTTGCTGAGCAGAAGATAATTCTTTAAAACAACATTAAAAATCTTACTGTTCAAAAACTTTTGGCTATTTAGGACTTTAAGACTTTAGGAGCAATTAAAGAGCATTTAAGGAATAACTATATGGAACGCAATACTTCAGTGTGGTCTGCAGATGTAAATGTCTTGTATTAGCAAAACTTCAGAGTTTAAAATACAACTTCTAACAGATCTCCATTAGTTTTTCATTCATTCGACCAAAACTAGCTTAAGGCTTGAATGTCTCCGCTCCAAACACTAGAATACAGAAATAACTTTTACTGTATCTTCCGACCACACTGCAACAAGCCCTGTTCTAACTCAGAGTTGTTGTCTTGGTATGAATTAAACAGTTTTGTAATCTGTCTCTAAATTTTTGTGTCTCAGGGAATACGTCGCTCTTTTAGGGGTATAAATCAAGATATAAAAACATATATATAGACTGAGACTTTGTGTCTTGTGTTTCAGAAAATCTAATCTTTTTGTAATCTTGTCAAAACAGATATCACTGGGAAGGTCTGACAGTCAAGGTTCCATATTTGGTGAATATTGTGATATTGTGACAGAAAATGATTGATTTGTGACAGAAAACTGTTTGGGTGTAACCCAGTGGTTGTTTTTGGTATAGTGCCCAAACAAAATCTCACAGGAACCACAATTTTTGTGATATCAACTTCAAATTTGGAACATAACTTGGTTAGGCACAAGGCTTTGATTTTATAGTGCAACATTTTATAAAATGTTTTATTTTATATAAAATAAAAAAATGTACAGGTGCATCTCAATAAATTAGAATGTCGTGGAAAAGTTCATTTATTTCAGTAATTCAAGTAATTCAGTGAAACTCGTGTATTAAATAAATTCAGTGCACACAGACTGAAGTAGTTTAAGTCTTTGGTTCTTTTAATTGTGATGATTTTGGCTCACATTTAACAAAAATTCTAATTTATTGAGATGCACCTGTATACCACATTTTTACTGTAAACCTAAACTTCTATAACTTTTTTTATACTTAGTTTTTTTGAAATGCTAATTATTTCAGCAATAATCTGCTATGTGTCTTCTTTAAAAGAGACCAAGCTTAGGTCTGTATTCCAAAGCGTTCAGGAATTACAACCACGTTGTAACAAGCATTGATTAACAAGTGTTCTGTTTTCAGTGAATTTATCCCCCAAAGTATCGTACATATCCTGGGGATACAAACATTACAATCAGAAAGAAGAGTCCAGCTTTGAAAAAAAAAAGCATGCAATTGTAATATTTGAGTTCCAATAAGATGGAAAATAGCAATAAATAAATTTTCTGATGTCTATTTATGGGTTTGCACTTTTTAGGGTTAGAGGTAGTAGACTGTAAGTGTATAAAAGGTTTGAGTTTAAGATGTTCGTGGCTCATTCCGACACCTTCATCAGCTTGTGAGGAACACTGAATGTGTTTGTGTGCAGTGAGATGAGTAAACACATGTTGATATTTAGTCTAGAACTACAGTAAGATCATGTTCACACACAACGCTCTGCACTTACTCCTGATTTCTGTCACCATGGCAACACCAGAGCTGTCACTCAACACATGGAAACAAAGTAACTGGAGCTACTTATTTGAAAAAGTAACTCAGATATTTCCTTCTACATTAAAAAGTAATGCGTTACTTGTTACTTTAAAAAGTAATCTGATTACATAACTCGCGTTACTTGTAATGCATTACCCCCAGCACTGTCTATCAGTGTCAGTATTTTCAAACTTTAAATGTCTTTATAGTCAGATTCAGTTTTAATCAATCATAATGTATGCTGTAATGCATTATATCTTTTCATAAAAAATTTAACCAAAGGTAAATGCATTATAATATCTGCAGATTCCTTGGTTGTTGTCAAATTGGTAGTTTGTTGTGTGTTTTAATGCATAATACTTTCTAAAGGTGCGTTCAATGAATAGATAAATATTATATCAGTGTCTACAATTATTCAGGAGATCATACAGCGTATTATACATCACAATTATAATTAATGCATTAAAAATACTTTTATAACATTATATATAAAGACTTTAAGTGTTACCTTTTTTAAATGTCTATATTGTTTTTAGTAGGATCAGTGACGGACCGCTCTTCCTCCTCCTCCTCTTCCTCCTCCTCTTCCTCCTCTTCCTCCGCCGGGGCTTCTCTGGGAGGAAGGATCCTACATTCAGAAACACTGATGACTGCAGCTCCAGCATTCACAGACCAATCACTTTACATCCATTTACTGAAACTGATCAGATTACAGTCACCGCTCAATAATAATGTCTGTTCTCTCTGGTGTTTTACTACCATTGAGATACTCTCATAGCTTTTATTAATACTTATATTGAATTCATTCTTGTTTGGATATTTAGCATTTCCAATTTAATTTCAGTTAGAGTTTTAGTCATTTTAGTTGTTATGGAAGCTTGCTTCCACGCCATAAAAATAATTGCAACTTTTTTTTCTCACAATTCTGACTTTTCTTTCTAGGAATGCTGAATAAAAGCTGCCAGACATGTACATTTTCTGAGAAGAAAAGTCAGAATTGTGAGATAAAGAGTCAGAATTACTGTTTTTTATTATTCTGTGGCAGAAACAGGCTTTCAAATGTTGTTGTTTTAAATGCATCTATATATAGTTTTTCAGACATTTTAATTTCAGATTTAGTTTAATTTATTTTAACACTTAAAGTTAAAATTAAAACACAAATGAGAAATGCTGCTTTGGCAACTAGCTGAAGTTTATTTGTCATATTTAATTTCAGCTGACTTTTATTATTTCAATTAACAAAAATTTTTTTTATTTTCGGTCTTAGTTTTAGTGGAGTATAATAAAACTAACTGTAATCAAACTATAAACCTTTCCATTCCAAACACAGCTGACTTTTCCACTCCTGGAGAGACCCTTTCCTTCATATTAGCTCAAGAGAACACGTAAACAGCTGAAATCATCCAGTTTTCATATAGAGTTCATTTGCTAAAACTGATAATTAATCTCAGTCAAACTGCAGTCGGGATAAAAATAACTCAAACATATGGCTAACTAACACAATCAAAACATAACATAATAAAAAACATGATTTTTGAACATATTAAAAAAAAGAGTTATCTGTTTTTGCAAATAAACTCAAGTATATACGATGGTTTCTTCTGAATTACTTTTGACTTATGAATACAAAACTCTGCTGAGATAATGAACAGATTAATAATGTAAATCTGTTTATTCTCATTTAGTACAGAAAGAGAATTTTTCACATTTCCAAAAGCTTGTATTTACTGTCTCTGACATTAAACTGAAGGAATATATGCAAACAATCCTGACTTTCTTACTGCAAAATCAAATGAAACCATGAAAATCATCAATAATAACAAATCAAATCTTGCTAAGGATATTCAAATATTAATAGAAGAGAACAAAAGGAGAAAGAAAATATACATCTTAGAACTTCCGGCAATATTCTCTTAAAATTATGAAGAAACCATCTTAACGTTAATAGAGCATTTGTTCAAGTCAATGTCAAAACGTTAGCACAAAAACATTAATTATACATTCAGAAAAGTTTTAGTTGGATGTTCGTTGTTTAAATGCTACACTTGTTTCAGAATAGCCTTGTCATAATGTTTCAAAATGATGAAATGTAACGTTCCTTTAATGTTTATATAACCAAGAAAAACGTTTTTAAAACATTTTTTTAAAAACTGGACGTTTTGAACATTCAGCAACATGTTATATAAAATGTTATCTATAGCTTTATGTTATATTGATCAGCAAAATCATACAGGATTGTGCATTAAATTAATCGATTTAAGGATACATTTAAGTAATTTACAGTTTATTCTATTTATTTATTTTGCTTTGTTGTGTCTTATTGCTATTAAAGTATGAAGAAAAATTATTTCGGTTTTAAAATGAGGGCTTTTGTGGTGCCCATTTAGATTTGTGGATAAGGGATCTTGTTATAATAACTATACCTATATTTTAAATTGAACTAAAACATATTTTCTCTGATTTGCAATCCAGAGTTTTTATTCTTTTTTTTTTTTTTTTTAATAAAAAATGGCAAATAATACCAGAATAATTGTGGACATTTAGTTTGCTGATTATTTGCATATATACATTTGAATACAATATAATTATTCTTATAAATATACCACGGCCTGGTTTCACAGACAGGTTTTAGACTAAACCAGGATTAGGCCACAGTTCAATTAGGACATGTAAGTCATTTCTATAAACGTGCTTTAAGAAAACAAAAAACACTACTGGTGTCCCTCTTGAGACAAAACAAAGGCACTGATGTATTTTAAGATCAACCAGTGCAAGTTTCTTTCAGTTGAAACAGCTCAGAATTATATTTTAGTCTGGGACTAGGTTTAATTTAATCATTTTAGCTGCGTTATCGATCACTGAATCCCGTCACGCCCCGCCCCCTCTCTCTAAAGCCCCGCCCCCACCGCCAGAGCGCGCGAATGATTGACAGGCAGAGACTTCTTCTGATTGGAGGAGCGGCTGCCACTTACAGAGACAGGTGTGATTCTCGGCAGCCAAAGTTTATTTGCTATATTAAAGGGATAGTTCAGCCAAAAATGAAAATGTGATGTTTATCTGCTCACCGCCAGGGCATCCAAGATGTAGGTGACTTTGTTTCTTCAGTAGAACACAAACGAAGATTTTTAACTTAAACCGTTGCAGTCTATCAGTCTTATAATGGAAGTGAATGGGAATCACGGCTTTGGTTGCAATTATGAATGCTGAACTATTTTTGAGTTATAAAAAATAAATTTGAGATTAAAAATTTATATTGTGAGATATAAATTTTATTATTAGAATTACAAGAAATAAATATGCAATTAATTGTGAGAAATAGAACCATTTTAGATAAATAGTAATAATTTCAGATTAAATATTGGAATTAAAAAAAAAAACAATTTTGAATTGAAACTGATAAAACAAAAAGTTGAGATGTAAAGTTACATTATGAGAAAGTTGCAATTGTGAGAAAGTTGAAATTGTGAATAAATTACAAGAAATAAACTGGTTATGAGAAGTTGCAGTTGTTAAAGGGATAGTTCACCCAAAAATGAACATTTGATGTTTATCTGTTTACCCCCAGGGCATCCAAGATGTAGTTGACTTTGTTTCTTCAGTAGAACACAAACGGAGATTTTTAACTCAAACTGTTGCAGTCTGTCAGTCATATAATGGAAGTGGATGGGAATCACGGCTTTGAGAAAAAAACATACACAAACACAACCAAATGAAACCCTGCGGCTCCTGACGACACATTGATGTGTAAAGACACGAAACCATTGACACTCCTAATTGAGATTGTATAGTGTCAATGGTCCATTTGAGAAATAGGTGGCGGTAATGCACAAAGAACTTTCCATCTACAGATTTTTCCCTGACCTTCTTTTCTCTGTAAATTAAGGGTGCACACTATTGCTGAAAAACACAGTTACTACTTAGCAGTCAGATGTCCGTATGCACAAAGGCACAGATCCCAAAACAAGACCATATCTGCACATGAAACTTTTTTTTGTAGAAGCATTTTTTAAATTTGAACTAGCACCTCATGACTACACCACATTAT
>NW_015536491.1:10539-10827 GCF_001515605.1 Sinocyclocheilus anshuiensis
ACACTATTGCTGAAAAACACAATCACTACTTAGCAGTCAGATGTCTGTATGCACAAAGACACAGATCCCTAAACAAGACCATATCTGCAGATGAAACTTTGTTTGTAGAAGCATTTTTAAAAAAATTTGAACTAGTACCTCATGACTACACCACATTATGTACGAGAAGCTGCAGAAGACACAGGCGCAAGTGGAATGCACAAAACATGGTGACATTAAGTAAATATAATGGGCGATATATTGCGTCACCAAAAATGATTGAGGTCATGTACATATATTGCGCGATAA
>NW_015536491.1:10994-17349 GCF_001515605.1 Sinocyclocheilus anshuiensis
GTGAGTGTGTGTGTGTGAGAAAGTGTGTGTGAGAGAGTGCGTGTGTGTGTGAGAGTGTGTGTGAGAGTGTGTTTGTGTGCGAGTGTGAGAGTGTGTGTGTGAGTGTGTGTGTGTGAGAAAGTGTGTGTGAGAGAGTGCGTGTGTGTGTGTGTGGGGGGGTGTGTGTGTGTGTTTCTCTCTGTGTGTGTGTATGTATGTGTGTGTGGGAGTGAGTGACAATAAGAATGTTTGCGGGAGCGTGACACACACGTTGTGGGAGTGGGCGGTAATGGTCAGAAATTCAGCGGGAGCGGGCTTAAGAAAACTGTCCCGCTCGGGGCTCTAGGCTGCGCATCAACAGTTTTTTTTTTTCGCGCTCCCCCATCTCCACCCTCAATCATTAGTGCCGCTTGTTCGGTCTTTGACAGAACATATAGGACAATTTTTTAAATAGCGCCATAAACAATTTATTTCAAATTTAATTCAAGCACTTTCAAGGACCTGTTTGTTTTCAAGTACTTTCCAGGCCTTGAATCCATGTCTGAAATTCAAGTACTTTCAAGAAGTGTGGGAACCCTGTGACAGTGCAGTGAGAATCAAGCGTCCAGTGATCAAATACTGCACTTATGACGGTCAGACACTCTTATGTGGCATTAGATCGGATCGTGTGAAATCATGTACAATCACACCTCTTTAAAAATAGCTTTGAGTTATTTGCTGCACAGATGTTCTGAATGTTGTACCGCTGATTTTATTCTCTACCGTCTGATCTTGATGCGCACACATGCCACAAAACTCATCTGACAAGAAATAAATCAGCCACAACAAAATCCTTTTATGTTTTTATTCCAACAAGCATGAAGAGAAACTTAATTTTCATCCACATTTACAGTCTGAAGACCTGCAAACACACACGGAAAGCGAAGTCAGAAACTAAAAATATGCAGATTGTCACACAAACACTGACATGTCCTTCGATAATGAGCCGAACACACAGTATATGAACATCAGATGTGATTAAACAGCATTAACATGCGGACCAATGCATGGAAGCCCGTTTCCACCGCTGAATAAAAACAACACCAAGTAATTGCAAGTTATAAAGTCCAATTGTGGAAAAAAGAGACTATTTTATTACAATTGCAAGTTTATATCTCACAATTAAGAGAAAAGTCAGAATTGACTTTCTCAGAACAGAGTTAAAGTCTTAAGTGTTTTCTTGCAGCTGCAACTTCATATCCCACAATTCTGACGTTTTCAAAATTACGAGTTTATAATCACACAATTATGAATTTATAACTCGCATGTTTACATTTCGCAACTCAGAGAAAAAAAAAGTCAGAAAACCGAAATGTAAAATCACAATTGTGAGATTAAAAAGCCACAATTAACTATTTTTAATCCGCGGCAGAAACGGGCTTCCATGTGAATGAGGGTGCAGCGCTGGTCCTCACCTTTGTAGGTGGTGACGGGGACGTATGTGACGAGGGTGTACAGCTTGTTTGGAGAGTCTTCATCTTCGTTGCGTTTCCGGGACAGACGCACACGCATGCGGTACGGCACATTCCTGCAGAACACCACAGTCAGCGAATAACACAGCGACAGTCAGATCTGCTGAAGCCATCGGGACCAGACTCACTCACCGGACGCCTTTGGCCCACACGGCCTTGTTGAGACGGGTGTCGATGCGGACGTCAGGCGTGCCCATCTCCTTCACGGCAAACTTGCGGATCTCCTTCAGAGCGCGAGGAGCTCTCCTCTTGAAGGAGCTGCAGGAGGAAGACGAGAGTTAAAGGGACAGTTCACCCAAACATGAAGACTAGCACATGATTTACTCACCCTCGAGGCATCCTAGGTGTCTATGACTTTGTTCTTAATAGTTATATTTAAAAACCATAAGCTTTATAATGGCAGTGAATGGGTGTTATTTTTCAAAAGTCCAAAAGAAGTGCAATAAAGCGCATCCATCCATAATAAAACGTGGCTCCGGCGAGAGAATAAAGGCCTCCTGTAGCGAATCAATGCGTTTTTGTAAGAAAAATATCCATATTTAAAACATTATAAACACTTTTCTCTAGCTTGCGCTAACTCGTACGCAGATGACGGAGGACGCCTGCATAGCATAGTTCACTGCTTCGTGAAGCTTCGAAACTTTTGTGAATCAATTTTTTCAAAACAGAGGTTTGGAGAGCGCATCAAACTGCCAAAGTCACGTGATTTCAGTAAACGAGACTTCGTTACGTCATAACTGTTTTGAAACGTTTAGAAATGTTAATGGTTTGCCGTTGAACCCGTGAATCATGCGAGTTCATGGAGACCGCCCCGCAGCAGCGAACCAGCATCTATGGTTTTTACCTGATCTCGAATCAGTTTTAGCAGTCTGTAGACATTTTTAATTTGTGTAATTAAAAGGATGAGTAGTAGTTAATAGTCTCTTACTGATCTGTTTAGACAAGCTCTCCATAAAACAAACTAAACAAGCCCTGCAAATTAATAATAAATACATATTTATATTATATATTTTTTAAGTGCATTTACTAAATTAAACTTTGAAGAAAGTATTTGCATTGGGTTTGTAAACGCTGTTTTTACGCATGTTTTGGCACAAGCTTTTGTTGCATTTACAGTTTTGACCAGCAGGCGTCACTAGCGCGTGGCGTTTCGAATGAAACAGTGAATCATTTTGCGAAGCAATTGATTCGAAGCTTCGAAAAGGCTCGTTTCTCCCGTCACTAGCGCGCGCCGGTGATTAGTGACGAACGCTGAAGCACGGAGGAGAGAGCGAAATAAAACACCGGTCACGATTTAAGCACAAAACGAGGATTTGTAAAGAAAAATGTGGGAGGATTTCGATACAAGCCAAGAGGAGACTGGTTTTCCTTTGCTCCTATAAACAAGCGTTGGTTCTCGTGAGACGAGCATGTTCTCACCGGAGCTTAAACTATGCCGACGTCCTCCGTCATCTGCGTACGAGTTAGCGCAAGCTAGAGAAAAGTGTTTATAATGTTTTAAATATGGATATTTTTCTTACAAAAACGCATGGATTCGCTACAGGAGGCCTTTATTCTCTCGCCGGAGCCACGTTTTATTATGGATGGATGCGCTTTATTGCACTTCTTTTGGACTTTTGAAAAATAACACCCATTCACTGCCATTATAAAGCTTATGGTTTTTAAATACAACTCTGACTGGGTTCGTCTGAAAGAAGAAAGTCATAGACACCTATGATGCCTCGAGGGCGAGTGAATCATGTGCTAGTCTTCATGTTTGGGTGAACGCAGATATCCAGTGACTGCTTCAGGAGGGACTCACATGCCGTGGATGCGCTTGTGGATGTTGATGGTGTACTCGCGGGTCACCACCTCGTTGATGGCGGAGCGGCCCTTCTTCTTCTCGCCCTTCTTAGGTGCCATCTGAACACAAACACCCCGGGTGAATAGTGCACTTCCATAATGTGCCATTTTCTTGCACTGCCTTTGTACTTAATATACTATTACTGATTCTTATTACCCAAGTGTACTAAAACGTGCTATTTTGGGACACCATGAATATGAACTAAAATGTGCTTTCTGTTTTTAGTACATTTGAACCCATCTTTCATACACTAGTACTCAAGTGCACTACAAATAGTGCACTACATGCATTGCACACAAACACACTGCAGTCACTCATTAACCAAAACAACCAGTAAAATTCACCATCATACCCAGTTAACTCTCTAATAACACGCTAAAGTCATTTGTTACTAAAAAAAAAACATATACACGGCTCAGAAATGCTGATTGGAAGAGTCACGTGACCTACGTAGTGAAATAATCGATTATCAAAACACGATCCTTCACACACGACTTTATTGACGCGGTTTGTCGCTTCACATAACGTGCACAACGCGGTTTACTCTGGTGAAACTGCTAGTTTACTGCTTTATTTACACTTCCTCGCATCTCTGAGAACGACGCTTTAACGTTAACGGTCTTTAATCACTCACATCGGCGTTTAAAACACAGCAAAACGCATCAGAGTGATCGATAACGTGCCTGTACACTCAAATGCGACATTACACTGAATTATTAGTGATTAATAACGCGGATGATACCGGATTTATAAACAATAAACGAGACGGAGATACTCACTGTGTACGGAGACTGAGGGAAAGGAAGAGCGGTGGATTGTGGGCCACATACAAGGCGGAGCGCACACTCACATCCGGGTCATCCGACCGTTTTGCGTTCTTCTTGTGTGTGTGTTTTTTTATTATTATTATTTTTTTTTAAATAACGCACACAGAAGAGAATTTTATGTCTGTACGTATAAAAAAACCTTTTTTGTGTGTTCGAAGTATGAGATTATAGAAGTTCGATTTGGAGTCCGTATTGATTGAACTACATCTCCCATAATTCCGTTCGCCGCACCGGAAGCGCTCGCTCACACAGGCGACGGTTACGAGTGAAGAAGTTATTCAGATTGTCAAACAGAAAAAGAGTGAAACGACTGAAGTGTTATCGCGTATAATCGCTCATATACACGCTATATCAGTGCTGGAGCGGCGTCTGTTCTCGCTGAATATCCATGAGCCGGCGGGACGGTTTAAATGAGCTCCACTCAGGTAAGTGTGTTTGTTACTGACCGTGTCTCAAAACATACCGAGTTCACTACATAGACTGCGCTTTGAGGCGTTAAGATGTGAAAATCGTGTCAAATCTTGACTGGTTTTGATCAAGTAAGCATCAGAATAACTGCAGTAATATCTCCAGATGAACACTTACAGGACTGAAGCAGCTCAGCTTTACTTGATTCTCCATCAATCATGTTTTAGAGTCTCAAATCTGATCCTCAGGATCTTTTGAGGAGCGTTTGTTTCCAGAAGCTTGACTTTCACTGTTCCTCAGCGGAGGAATGATCTTCACAAGCCTCCAGAACATCTCACATCTTCTGAGGAGCCTTTATTTCTTCAGCTCTCAATCACTGCATTATATGTTTTGAGCATTTCACTCTCATCAGATTATTACTGGATATATAGAGTGATATTTAGATCATTTTATGTCAGTATCTGCTGCACTGTTATAAACATCTAATTGTTTACATTACAAGCATCAGGATTTCATCATATCAATATCAGAGTCTGCAGCAAATTAAAAAATGTATTGTTGGCTATTGCTACAAATATACCCCAGCGACTTAACACTGCTTTAGTGCTCCAGGGTCACATATGATGTTTTAAATCCGTGATCCGTCAATACAGCTGATCTGTTGTTGTTCATGTCTCTCCAGTTCTCCCGTTGATCCAGTGGCTCGTCTGACTGAAGCATCATGACTCTGGCTCCTAAAGAGCTGTCTAATCTGCTGGGCATCATGTCGGATGACGCCTGCAGCAACAGCTTCGAGCAGCTCTCCACAGCCTTCCACCACTGCTTCGGGAAAGCCGAGCACTTCCGCGTGGGTTCGGTTCTGGTGATGCTTCTGCAGCAGCCCGACCTGCTTCCCAGCGCTCCTCAGCGGCTGACCGCTCTCTATCTGCTGTGGGAGATGTACCGCACCGAGCCGCTGGCCGCTAACCCCTTCGCCGCGGTGTTTGCGCACCTACTGAACCCGTCGACCGCGGCAGAGGAGCAGGAGACGCTCTCAGGTAGGGCTGCAGCAAACGATTATTATTTAATTCAAAAACTAACACTAGCTTCTTTATGCTTTTTGTATTCTATCTATTTGTTTTCTTTTTATTTATTATTAGGGATGTAACGATTAGCGTTCCGTTCCGTCTCGCGCTCAGCCGTGTCCGCACAGCTTTCAAAGTATACTCAACCGCAGATGAGTGCAGACGGACAAGCTCGACACAGGCGCAGTTTGACTTGCACTCTGTCTCAACTTTCACCTCGCGCATGAGCTGTTGTAAGCGGACCGTCCGCGCGGTCTCAAAAAATTGCTTGCACGCGGACGGGGTGCACGGCTGTCCGCGAGCCCTCCTGATGACGAAAATGACGTAATGTGGACGCGGACGGCCGAAGTATACTTTGACCTTAAGCCTGCAGCACTAGCCAGTGTGTTCGACTAGAAGAGGTGCGGCGCAGATCAATCAGTGTTTGACATCCGCGAGAGTGATTCGAAAGCGCACGGAGCAGTCTGCTCTCTTTAGCTCTCGTGGTACTGTAATACACCGATCGGTCTGCACAGTCAGTCCGCGTCAAGTCGAACACATCTACTAGTTTACACCGGTTACACTCAGAGATGTGGCGCACACGTGAGGCTGTAGTGCGAATGCGTCCCAGCCCCCTTAGATGTAAGGCTACATTTACACTGGTGCGTTTATGTTTTAAAATGAAAATGATCCTCGTCATACTGGCGTTTCCACTGCGTTTCAAGCCGGCTTTCCACCATCTCC
>NW_015536491.1:17578-21386 GCF_001515605.1 Sinocyclocheilus anshuiensis
TAAAAGTTTTTGTTTGCATAATATATGTGTGTGTTCTGTGTATATTTATTATGTATATGTAAATACACACACATACAGTATATATTTTGAAAATATTTATGTCTATATTTATATTCATATAATTTATATTATAAATAAATATATTTAATATATAAACATAACATATTTTTCTGAAATATATACATGCATGTGTGTGTATTTTTATATACATAATAAATATACACAGTACACACACATATATTATGCAAACAAAAACATTTATTTTGGATGCGATTAATCGTTTGACAGCTCTAAAAAAACCCTGAGACTTGTTATAGCACTTGCATATCATTGCTCTTTTGTTGATTCTGATTGCTTCTATTGTCCTCATTTGTAAGTCGCTTTGGATAAAAGCGTCTGCTAAATGACTAAATGTGAATGTAATTAGCTATACGAAAAAGTAACTGAATGGCATCATTCTGCCTGACATGTCCTTTTGTAAGTCATATGGATAAGAAACAAAATAAAGGTAAGTGATAAGATGTTTTATTTCTGGATAAACTATTTTATTCACAACATAATCTCTCTTAAATTACCTTATAGGGTTATGATAATCAAAACAGTCCTGAGCTAGATCAAGCTTTAATCTCTGCAAACCAAACTATCACTTTAATTAAATAATATTTTTCCCCCCACTAATAAAAATATTTTATCATTATCTAGCTCCACACTGGAGAGCTGCTTTATAACAGAAAGTCAAGTTGTAATTCTAACTGAAAGCGACACTGACTCTGGTTTTTCATGTTTAATGCTGTAAAGCTGCTTGATTTAAGGCTATCTATTGCATAAAGTACTAGCCTATATAAATAAATGTGACATGACTGGACTTACTGGAGTACTGAACAAGCACCCACATCGCTGTAATCAGATGCTTTCTGAACTGCTGCTTTCTCACCGCTGTCAGTTTTTGTTGTTTATTTCGTTATTGAGAGGAAAGCGCAGAGCATATATTTACAGATTCATCCAAACGCCGCTCAACAGCTTCAGGTTCGGCTGCGTTTGCTCTGAAGCAATGTGTCGTCTTCTCTTGGCTGAATTACAGTCTTGCGCTACAGCACCACACTGGTCAAACCGCATTATTGCAGGCTCTTACATGAGATCAAACGACTACTCGACAATAGGGATGTAACAATATCAAAATCTCATGATACGATAATATTGCGATATGAAGTCCACGATACAATATTTATTACGATATTTAAAAAGAAAAAAAGTATTTCAGTAGCACAAATTTTTGTACATTTTAAACTTAAATTATTCTATCTAATGCACTTTGAGAGTCAAAATTAAGAGCTCCAACCCAATTTTCTTAACTAAGAAAACTTAAGTCAGAAGAAAGTCTTCTAAAGACTTTAAAGGGGACTCAACCTTCTTTTTATTTGTGATCTACTGTCTAAGTCTAAACTACATTCACACTGGTGTTTGAGGAAGCCAAACACTTTAGAATATAATAATTAGAGCCCGACCGATAAATCGTTTAGCCGATATTATCGGCCGATATGAGCCTGTCTGAATATGCTGCCGATATGAAATTTTTTTTTACAGAACACATAATAAATGCTTGAAATGGTGTAATTACTTAGTTTGTCCAGCAGAGCATGCTCCATTGTTTGCTACTGGTGACCTGGATGAAATGCTTTAAAGCTTAAGTAAAACTTTGAACGGCCATATCTCCGTAAAGGCGCGGCGAATCCGCACCAAATTCGGGGGATCCCTTCAGCTCGAGGAACCCTCTCGAATGCGAATCGAGTGTACGTCTAGAGGCCCGCTTTCGAATTGAGACCACCCCCGTGTCGATAGCCCCCAGGGTTCGGGAGTTACGGGTGGTTAAATTCGTGGTCTGGCGCCGACGAATCTAGCGATCCGACGCGCGGAGGGTGGCGTTCGAGAGGGCTCCTCGAGCTGAAGGGATCCCCCGAATTTGGTGGAGATCCGCCGGCGCGTTCGCGAGATAGTGACACCAGTCAACACTTTCACTTCAGTAAGAGGTCTCTTGTTCAGGCAGCATTCACGCGTTGTCTTATTTGTCCGTAAGTGCCCTGCGAAGTGGACTTCACATGATATTCCACCATGATTCCAGTTCCAAGGGTACTCGTTACAATCAAAGGGCATTAAAGTGTGCGAGACGTGAATTTATATTTATTTACAGAGGTATATTATGTCACACTTCTCTAGTAAGTTCCGTCTGTGTGTGAAGACAGTAGCGCAAATCCGTGAATGAATGTTCCAAAGTGAAATACATCATTACGTATCTCTGTCACGTCATTATAAGTGTTTGATCACCACATTTGAGTGATCATTGCAAAAAATGTGTTTATGTATATATATTCTGTTTATGTATATACTGTATTCTATATATAGTACCAGTCAAAAGTTTGGACACGAATGGGAAAGTGTCCAAACTTTTGACTGGTACTGTACTATAATATACACAAAGAATATCGGCCGATATCTCAATAGCCTTTTTTTACTCCCTAATATCGGTATCGGCCCCAAAAAAACCCATATCGGTCGGGCTCTAATAATAATAATAACAACAACAACAATGACAACAGTAGCCATATATTGTAATACAATTGCACTGGAAAATAAATGAATATTTCATAGGTATATTATTTTTGCTTTACACTACAGCAGGGAAATTACAATACTTCTTTCCTAATTTCTACACTTGAAAGAGATATTTTGAATCTGGACTGCATTTAAACCGCTAGCTGTCTGCAGTTCTTACTGCACTTTAAAGCTTTTATTTTGAAGGAAAACTCCATTTTCAGTGAAAACAGGCTTACAAAAACAAAAACGCATCTCACTGCAAATCTAGTGAAACGCTGTAATCATCTGCCATGAAAATAAAGCATTTTTTTTTTCTAAAAAAGCATCTTTTAATGCTTCCGTGCAGGTTTTCTTCCTCCCATCACGCTGCCGGAGAAGTACTTCCTGTCTCAGCTGATGCTCGCTCCGCCGCGAGAGCTCTTCAAGAAGACGCCGAGACAAGTGTCCAGCATGGACATGAGCTCCACACCGCAGACCATAGACATCAGCGGACTGCAGCTGGCGCTCGCCGGTACAACACGCCACACACGCTGCGACACGCTTATCTACAGCTGCGCTTACACTGCCAGACTGCCTGTTTACAGTCACTTACACAACTGCTGTAACTTTTCTGAAAAGTCTCTTCTGCTCATCAGGGCTGCACTTATTTAATCAAAAATACAGTATAAAATTGTGAAATATTATTAGAATGTAAAACAGCTGTTTTCTATGTGAATATCTGTTAAACTGTAATGTATTTCTGTGATGTGCAGCTGTATTTTCAGCATCATTACTCCAGTCTTCAGTGTCACATGATCTTCAGAAATCATTCTAATATGCTGATTTTCAATGTTGAAAACAGTTGTGCTGCACCATATTTCTGTGGAAACTGTCATACATTATCATTCAAAAGTTAGTAAGTTAGATTAAAAAAAAGAGGCACTTATTAACACTTATTAATCAAGAACTCATTAAATTGATCAAATGTTATAGTAAAGACATTTATAATATTACAAACATCATATTATGCATATGATATTATACATCATGTTACATTTACATTTACATTTAGTCATTTAGCAGACGCTTTTATCCAAAGCGACTTACAATTGGGGGATACATAAAGCGATTCTTCTTAAAGAGGCAAACAGACACAGGAAGTGATTGTAATACCAAGTTCTTAGACATTGTTCAAATAAGTACAAGCTAGAAAGAGAAGGAATAAATAAAGAGAGAG
>NW_015536491.1:21437-37668 GCF_001515605.1 Sinocyclocheilus anshuiensis
GAAAAGAAGCCTCCCCAAGGCTAAAAAATATAGGTAAAACAGCAATATTGTGAAATATTGTTACAAATTGAAACAACTGTTTTCTATCTTAATACATTTTCATCACAGACATAAAATAAATGTATTCCTGTGATGGCAAAGCTGAATTTTCAGCAGTCGTTTTAACTTCAGTGTCACATGATCCTTCATGGATTGGTTCTTTTAAAAAAAAATCTTATCACATTTTAAAATTCTTGTGCTTATTTTTTTATTTTTATTTTATTTTTATTTTTTTTATGATGAAGTCAAGTAGCTTCGAAAGAGATGAGTTTTCAGCTGTCGCTTGAAAATTGTCAGGGATTCAGCATTCCGGATAGGGGTGGGAAGATCGTTCCACCAGCCAGGAACGGTGAACGAGAATGTTCTGGAAAGTGATTTTGAGCCTCTCTGTGATGGTACCACGAGGCGTCGCTCACTAACAGTACAAAAAATGTTAGAATTTGTTGTACTGCTTTTAATTTATGCTTATCTGCATATTATACTGATTTCTGAAGATCATGTGACACTGAAGACTGGAGTAATGATGCTGAACATACAGCTGCGCATCACAGAAATACATTACAGTTTAACAGAGATTCACATAGAAAACAGCTGTTTTACATTATAATAATATTTCACATTTTTTAAAGTATATTTGATTAAATAATTACAGCCTTGGTGAGCAGAAGAGACTTCTTTCAAAAGCAGTAAAACATCTTAATTATTCCCAAATTTGACCGGCGGTCTAAGACACGACTCATATCTGATATCTGTTTAGATTCACCCAAAAGTTTCCATCGGTGATCACTTTTACATTTTGAACAGCCTTATGCTAAATCATCTTTTCAAATGTCTGCAAAAGTGCGCAAGATTGAGTAAGTTAGACTAAAGCAACAGCTGCTGTGGTTCTTGTTGAAGCTGAAATCCTGTACCCGCGATTAGTCATACAAATGTTTGGAGAAGCAGTGGGTGAAACATTTCTGCTTTTTGAGTTTGAGTTGGATGTACTTTTATATCCAACTTCATATAAAGAGCTGAGCGATAAGTATTCCAGAGATGTATAATGATGAGCTGCGAGTTTCACTGATGGTTTGTGTCTTTGGTTCAGAGCGTCAGTCGGAGCTGCCCACTCAGAGTAAGGCCAGTTTTCCCAGCCTGCTCAGCGACCCTGACCCAGACTCCTCTAACTCAGGCTTCGACAGCTCCGTGGCCAATCAGATCACAGAGTCTCTGGTGACCGGCCCGCGGCCGCCTCTGGAGAGTGAGTGTGACATGCTCGTGTTTCTGATGTGTTTTAAAGGAGAAGAATAAACATTTCCTGATCATTTACTCACCCCCATGTCATTCAAGATGTCTAAGTCTTTCTTTCTTCAGTCGCGAAGAAATTTAGTTCTTTGAGGAAACATTCCAGGATTGTTTTCCATATAGTGGACTTCAGTGGTGCTCAACGCATTGAAGGTTAAAATGCAGCTTCAAAGAGCTCTACACGATCCCAGCCGAGGAATAAGAGTCTTATCTAGCGAAACAATCGCTCATTTTCTTAAATATAATTAAAATGTATATACTTTTTAACCTCAAATGCTCGTTTTGCTCTCGCTCTGCTTGCGCACGCGCGTCTTCGCACATTATGTAATCGCGTTGGAAATGTCACGCGCGGTTAATTCTTCGTCTGTGTACTTCGGTTCAAAAAGGTAGGGCGAAAAACTAGGGCAAAAACGTCTGACATCGTTGTTTTACCTTTTTTTGTAAAAGGTATTTGACTTTCTTTTTTTTTGCACATTCGCTTTGTAAACACTGGGTTGGTGCTTCCACCTACGTCATGCGTGACCTTTCCAACGTGACTTCGTAATGAGTGAGGTCGAGCGAGAGCAAGACGAGCATTTGAGGTTAAAAAGTATATACATTTAAATTATATTTAAGAAAATTAGCAATCGTTTCGCTGGGTAAGACTCTTATTCCTTGGCTGGGATTGTGTAGAGCCCTTGGAAGCTGCATTAAAACTGCATTTTAACCTCCAACCCATTGATCCCCATTGAAGTCCACTGTATGGAGAACAATCCTGGAATGTTTTCCTAAGTATTTTCATTAAGACCATAAAGAATCATATCAGCTTGTGGAAAATGGGCATCTGATGACCCCTTCAAGAACCTTAATTTATTTTCAACAGAAGAAAGAAAGACATGAACATCTTGGATGACATGTGTGTGGGTAAATGATCAGGAAATTGTTATTCTGGAAGTGAACTGATCGTTTAACTGGTGTGCGGATGCAGCTAAACGTCTCGTTTCATCCCGTCGGTCAGGCCACTTCCGGCCCGAGTTCATCCGGCCCGCTCCGCCGCTGCTGGTGTGTGAGGACGAGCTGTCGTGGCTCAACCCGTGTGAGCCGGATCACCGGATACAGTGGGACCGGTCCATGTGTGTGCGCAACGGCACGGGAGTGGAGATCAAGCGCATCATGGCCAAAGCCTTCAAGAGTCCGCTATCAGCAGCACAGCAGACGCAGGTCAGACACAAAACCTTTCCTCAACACATCCAGGTCACGTCCCCAAACACAAGGGTTTTTGCATCGTGTCATTATTTTTGTGTCAATTAAATTGTAATGTATTTCTGTGATGCGCAGCTGTATTTTCAGCATCATTACTCCAGTCTTCAGTGTCACATGATCTTCAGAAATCATTCTAATATGCTGATTTGCTGCTCGAGAAACATTTCTGATTATTATCAATGTTGAAAACAGTTGTGCTACACAAAATAATCATATCTACAGCATTGTGAATAAGTTTTTGCCCCCTTCCTGGTTTTTTATTTTTTGCATATTTGTCACACTTAAAAGATTCAGATCATCAAACTAATTTTAATATTACTCAAAGGTAAGCCCGAGTAAATACAAAATGCCGTTTTGAAATAATGTTTTCATTTATTAAGGGAAAAAAGCTGTCCAAACCTGCCTGGCACTACGTGAAAAAGTAATTGCCCTTAACCCTTTAACGCGTACTGATTTAAATCAGCTTTCTAAAATAATGTGCTTAATCACAGTTCTTTCATGATTTAACAGGAGGAGGCAATTAATTTTTCATGTACCCAGGCAGGTTTGGAAAGCTTTTTTCCCTTAACAAATGAAATCATGATTTAAAAACTGCATTTTGTATTTACTCGGCTTATCTTTGAGTAATATTAAAATTAGTTTGATGATCTGAATATTTTAAATGTGACAAATATGCAAACAATTAAAAAAAAAAACAGGAAGGGGCAAAAACTTTTTCAAGGCACTGTATCTTATTTAAATTTTAAATTATTTATACATCATGTTAGTGTTTGTTGCACTGCCTTTATGCTTTTTAAAAATTACTTATTGCGATAATGAATGTCTTCAAGCTTAATTTTCATTAAGCAAAATATACAGTATCATTAAGTTTGGGGTCAGTAAAATAATTATTTTTCATACTTGTATTCATCAAGGATGCATTAAATTGATCAAAAGTGACAGTAAAGCCATTTATAATGTTACAGTAGATTTCTATTTCAAATAAATGCTGTTCTTCTGAACTTTCTATTCATCTGTGAATCCTGAAAAATAAAATGTATCAGTTTCCACAAAAATATTGTGCAGCACGACTGTGTTCAACATTGATAATAATCAGAAATGTTTCTCGAGCAGCAAATCAGCATATTAGAATGATTTCTGAAGATCATGTGACACTGAAGACTGGAGTAATGATGCTGAAAATACAGCTGCGCATCACAGAAATACATTACAGTTTAACAGATATTCACACAGAAAACAGCTGTTTTAGATTAGAATAATATTTCACTGTTTTTAGGGGTGTAACGGTATACAAACATGACGGTTCGGTACATACCTCGGTTTTGACGTCACGGTTCAGTATGGTTTCGGTACAGCAGGAGGAAAAAATACTAAACATATATATGTATTTTTTTTTTTTTTATGTTTTACTGAACAAATTGCTCTTTCTTTAAATAAATTCAATTATAATTAACCTTTTCTTTAAATCTACCTCATAAAATAAATAAAAAGTATCTATAGGCCTACAAATCTACCTCAGCTTCTGCTCTTAAACTATAGAGAGTGCTTTTACATTACTGTAATGCAGTGGTTCTCAACCCGCCGCTCGTCACGAACCCAAATGCAGCTCACCATGCTGAACACAATTAAAAAATTACTTTCAGTTTTACAATTCGTTTTAGTTTTTACATTCATTTAAAAATGTACTAAACCAATATAAGCTATAATGTTTTTATGTAAGATAATTTTGTTCAATTTTCAGACATGAGCAGACCTGTTCTCACATAATTAACGTTACGGATTTAACGAAACACTTACAAGCGCACACTTTGGCAGAATTCAATTCAAATAGTCATCAGCAGCCATTAGTTCGGGAAAATTGAGCATCAGAATGAACAAATTTGTTATTAAGGGAAAAAAAACAAAAAAGTGTATTAAAAACTTGTATGCAGACATGTAAATTGCACTCAATACAGTTTTTAAATTATAGGTTACAATTTATATTTGTTGTTGACATATAATCATTTACACAGTGGCTGTCATAACTTGCCTTATAAAAGATTTATTTAAATATACATTACAAAATTAATTTAACTTTGATCAAATAAATGCAGCCTATACAGTATGTGTAAATAAATGCAAAAACATAAAAAATCTTACCCGCCTGTAACTTTTGAATGGTAGTGTACATTTTTCTTGTTTATTCCAAACGATATTCATTACTGTAATACATATGTAACTTTGTAATAAATGAAAGGCAGTGCAACAATGTATAAATACTTAACAATGTATCGAATTTTCTTTGGTTCCTCATGGTTAACTCTCTCTCTTTCTCTCTCATCAGCTGCTTGGTGAACTGGAGAAGGACCCAAAGCTGGTTTATCACATCGGTCTGACTCCAGCCAAACTACCGGACCTGGTTGAGAACAACCCTCTGGTGGCCATCGAGATGCTCCTGAAGCTGATGTCCTCCAGCCAGATCACGGAGTATTTCTCTGTCCTGGTCAACATGGACATGTCGCTGCACTCCATGGAGGTGGTCAACAGGTGCGCCGTCCTTCTCATCAGGTTTATTTCAGTGCAGGTAAACAGGATCTTGTGCCCTGAGCTCTGAAGATGTTTGTTCTTTAATCTGTAGATTAACCACAGCAGTGGATCTTCCTCCTGAGTTCATCCATCTCTACATCTCCAACTGCATCTCCACGTGTGAGCAGATCAAAGACAAATACATGCAGGTAAACACACACCGCACACGGACCATGATGCACCTGTGTGAGCAACGTTCACAGGCCACACAGAGGACAGACTCATGCATTCAGTCAACATGATCTTCAGGAAATCATTATTAATTAACAGTGTTATGGAATTGAATGGGTGTGAATCTGTATGGAGATAAGTGAAAAAAATTAAGGAATTCAAGGCACATATAAAAAAAAATTTATTAAAAAAGATCAATAAAAAAATCCATCAGTGTTTTTTTAACAAAATAAGAATCAAGATTTTTCAAATGTTATGCATGCTTTAATGCACTTATCAAAAATGGCTAAAGCAGTCAAATGTCAGAATTGTGGTTTTAATGACACAAAGAAGTGTTCAAAATGCATAATTTATCTTACAGTCTGCAAAGGATTGGAAAAAGAACTTTACATAAACACAAGTTTATAAATGTGACCCTGGAGCACAAAACCAGTCATAAGGGTCAGTTTTCTGAAATTGAGATGTATGCATCATCTGAAAGCTGAATAAATAATCTTTCCATTGGTGTATGGTTTGTTAGGATAGGACAATATTTGGCCGAGATACAACTATTTGTAAATCTGGAATCTGAGGGTGCAAAAAAAATCTAAATATTTAGAAAATCATCTTTAAAGTTGTTCAAATGAAGTTCTTAGCAATGCATATTACTAATTAAACATTTAATTTTGATATATTTATGGTAGGACATTTACAAAATATCTTCATGGAACATGATCTTTACTTAATATCCTAATGATTTCTGGCATAAAATAAAAATGTATAATTTTGACCCATACAATGTATTGTTGGCTATTGCTACAAATATACCCCAGCGACTTAACACTGCTTTTGTGCTCCAGGGTCACATATAAGCTTTTTTAACCAGCTGTGAATTTGTGTCTCTGTTTGGATGCAGAAAAGGAGGGAAAATCTGCTCATGTTTGCATTTTCTTCTGTCTCTGATCATAATTCTGATCAAGAAATCAGGATCAGGCATCAAATAACGTCATACGTGTGAAAATAGGCTGAGAAGTCGATGTAATGTGGCTCAGATTCAGACAGGAATCGTGTGTTTGTGGTGTTTTTCTGCTGATTAATGGAGAATATGAGACTAATTCACCACACAAATGATTCTCAAAAGCGAAAATGCTACAAAACGCATCATATTTAGAAAGAACGTGTGACGTGAAACAGCAAAACAGACACTATTTTTGGAAGCAGCAGCCAAAATGAGTTAGAAACTTGTATTGATTTCATTCATATCACATAATGCAGGACCGTGTGATCAGTGATTTCATCAGTACATTTATAGTAGAACAAACTTTATTATGCTGGATAGCATATCCTAACATTATTTTGAAAATAATATTTTCTAAATTTATTTAATGGCAGGCAATATTATTTTAAAATTTACAATATGAATTTAAAATATTTAAAATGTATGCAGTCAGTGAAAGCGTGTGTCATCCTGAATTTTAACAAAACTACTGCACACTCAACTCGTCTGATTTGCTGTTAATTGATTTCTGTGAACTACGTTATATAGATACAATGTTACAGCAGTTATTTGGCCACATAATAGCTAACTAGGGATGTAACGATATCAAAATCTCACGATACAATACTTATTGCGATATTTAAAAAGAAAAAGAAAATGAAGAATCAGAGGGAAAAAAAGTGTACATTTTAAAGTTATTCTATCTAATGCACTTTGAGAGTCAAAATTAAGAGCTGCAACCCATGTTCTTAACTAAGAAAACTTAAGTCAGAAGAAAGTCAGTGAATTGACTCGTACCTGAACTTTAAAGCGGACTCAACCCTCTTTATTTGTGATATACTGTCTCAGACTAAACTACATTCACACTGGTGTTTGAGGAAGCCAAACACATTAGAATATAATAATAACAATGACATCAGTAGCCATATATTGTAATACAATTGCACTGTAAAATAAATGAAAATGGATATTTCATAGGTATATTATTTTTGCTTTACACTACAGCAGGGAAATTACAATACTACTTTCCTGATTTCTACACTTGAAAGAGATATTTTGAATTTGGACTGCATTTAAACGGCTAGCTGTCTGCAGTTCTTACTGCACTTTAAAGCTTTTATTTTGAAGGAAACTCCAGCTTCAGTGAAAACAGGCTTATAAAAACAAAAACACATCTCACTACAAATCTAGTGAAACGCTGTAATCATCTGCCGTGAAAATAAAGCATAACTGTTGTTCCCAAACGCGTGCTAAACTCACAGCACATGAAATAAAGGAGTTGTCTGCATTCATTCAGTGTGAACGAGTCGTTCTGAGACGCAGAAAACACAGGATCACGAGCTGATCGTCTGAACCAAGTGTGTGCTTCACTTTGAAACAGACTTGATGAAGAGATGAAGCATATAGTGCTTTCGGTTTGAGTTCGTTTAACAGATACTGTGCCAAAGCATAATGCCCCAAAACACAACTTTAAACACCTATTATGTTAGAATAAGAAGTTTAAATATATTTTAAAACTACAGTTTTTGCCTGGAAGACCTATCGTTTCATATCGTCATGTGACCACGATAATATCGTTTTGCTATCGCGATATTGATAATATCATTACATCCCTATAGCTAACATAATCATATATGTAACATGGATTTTAAAGCCATTCTTCAGATGCTCTGAGTCTGGGGAAGTGTGTTATTGTTGTGTTGTTGTTGTGTCTCCTGAAGAACCGTCTGGTGCGTCTGGTGTGCGTCTTCCTCCAGTCCCTCATCAGGAATAAGATCATTAATGTTCAGGATCTGTTCATCGAGGTGCAGGCCTTCTGCATCGAGTTCAGCCGAATCCGTGAGGCCGCCGGTCTCTTCCGCCTCCTCAAGACTCTGGATAACGGAGAGATGCCAGCCGAGGGCAAGACGGCCAAATGAACTCAAGGACTAAAGCTGAGTCTCTCCTCTATTAAAGCACATGAGTTCAGCCTTTCAGCTCACAGAAGACGCCAGACTCAACGGCGTACGAACTCCATCTGTTTTCTGTTCTTACATGTACAACATGCTCTGCTATCGTGACCTGTTTTGATCCCAAACGCCATATTTTTTTGTCCATTAAAGTGATGGTTACTTGTACGCTCTCAGACGACGTGCTTCAGTTTGTGTGTCTGGAAACTCCTCGGCTTCAGCAAATGCATTTGTGATGAATTTAAAGTGGATTTATTTGGCTCAGTTTTACAGAAAGTCATAATGTTAATGTTTGTAATTTTCAGTGAATTTATAACAGCTAAGGGCCGTTGTTAGGCATGACGCGAAGCTGTTATGAATTCACTGTAAACCACGGCTTCACGGGGGTTATTGCTTTTATAAAACGGCTATTCCATATACGTACTTAGGTTTCACAAAATAAAACAGAGCAAATCAAGTGTAATGATATTAATAAAAACAGTATTCTTCCACCAAACAATGTAGCTCCTCAGAAACAGTTGTGGTTGCTACAAAGTGGTTGCCGAGCAACACACAAACGTAAACAAAGGAGTATGTTACTTTGTAGAGTAATTTACAACAGCTTCGAACGCGGCTCAGCCAATCAGAATCAAGCACCGGAACTCTCCGCTTTATAAATGGCCGCGAGAAACAGCGTTATAAAAATGAATTCAACAGTAATAATATGTGAAGTATAAAAGTCCATAAAAAAACATTGGTATGTTATTGGTAGAGTAAATTGTTCAAAATTAGTGTTTTGTTAGTCCATTACAAATATTAAAAAGCTTACATGTTAGTTTTACGTCTTCATAGAAGGCAGTGGCTATTTGCAGTGTAAGTCGCATATTTTAGATGCTGTTTACACTAATTAATAACAAGTATTTATGGATGCACTATTTACACTAAGTAAAAATAGCAATATATTCTATTTACACCAGTGTTTTATTTGCAATAGTCGTTAGATATTATTTATAGACTATAAATAGTGGCAGATGCTGTTCAGTTTTGTTGTACATTATCAGGATGCAATAGTAATGTAGAGTGTAAATGATTATATTTATTCAAAAATATTAATGGATGCCATTATTGGGACAATAAAGCCCTCCATAGACCTAGGCTATACCCCTAATCCTGATATAGAAACTACAAGGGTTCATGAAAATGTGTTTGGATTTCGTTAGACCCTGCATTAAATCCCTCGGCTCTTTCAACTGTAACGGTGCTTTAAAAGAAGAAGCGCCGTATTTATTAAAGAGGAGCTCACGCATTAAAAAGTAGCAAATGCATATGTTTGTGTGCAAGCATAGGACCATTTGTGTTGTGTTTTGCTAATTTCGTTGTGTTGTGCATTACTGGGCCACCGTAGTTTAAATCTGGGTGAGAGGATAATTTACATTTGGAGACAATATAAACCATCAGCCTAATGAGATTTACTGGTAACATTTTACCAATAACAATAAGGTTCCATTTGTTAAGAGTTATATACATTAGTTAACATGAACTAACAAAGAAAAATATAAAGCCAAAAAGGAAAATTAACTATAAATGTGCTCATCCTCAGTTCATCCGAGATGAGTTTGTTTCTTCATCAGGTTTGTAGAAATGTAGCATTGCATCAGTGTCTCAGCAATGGATGCTCTGCAGTGAATGGGTGCCGTCAGAATGAGAGTCCAAACAGCTGATAAAAACATCACAATAATCCACAGCACTCCAGTCCATCAGTGAACATCTGGAGAAGACAAAAGCTGAAACATTTTCCACTTTTCACTGGAGGAAGAGCTTTTTTTTTTTTTTTATTTTATTTTAGTTAAAAACGTCTTAATGCTGGATTTGTTAAAGCTTTTGTCTTCTCCAGATGTTAACTGATGGACTGGAGTGCTGTGGATTACTTGTGGATTATTGTGATGTTTTTATCAGCTCTCATTCTGACGGCACCCATTCACTGCAGGGCATCCATTGGTAATAATAGATCATTAAAATCAAAGTTGTATCTGTTAATTTTATTCAATGGACCTGAGCTAACGTTAACTAACAATGAACAGTTAGTTTGTTAGTTGTTGCATTAACTAATAGGATCTTATTGTAAAATGTTACCTAATAGTATGTTAGTAGTATGAATAGTACGAAACGAGCACAAACACTTGTTAAAAAATGTTTTTTATTTGCAGATTCACTTCCATTCGAACATGTACATCGGATTCAGAGACTGACCGTGTGTTTATTAACATTTGTAGGCTGAAATATCTGAACTACAAAAGAAAAACTGGGCTGACTTTGTATTCCAAATACGCGCACAGTGCTCAAAGACATAAACAGACATGACCTTTGACCTTTGCTTTAACCCCGGTTAAGCCTGAGGTTAATGAAGACAAGCGCATCATTCAGGGTTTCAGTGAATTTTCATGCCATTTATATATATTTTGAATTAATTGATTTATTTATTATTCATTTATTATTCGAGTGTCAAGAACAGTTTATTTATATTCTCTATAGAACTTCCTATCATGTTCATGATATCTGTATGATGGTGGGAACCCAATAACTGAGCAACAACTTTAAAACATGAAAGAAAAATAAAAGCAGGCGTAAAATCCTGCGCTTCTAGATTCGTCTCATTCCTCGAGCCATGAGGCAGGCGAACACCGTCATCACCATCTTGGGCTTGACCTCCACCAGATCCTCCGGCAGCGCATACACTCGCGCTCCGATCTTCCTCGCCATAGAGATCGCGTACCTGAGAACACATCGGTGAGTTTGACATGCTGTTTGATTTTCAACAGAGTTTGAACAGTTCTGGGTTCAGTAGAAGTTCAGTTCTGACTTTCTCTAGCAATTCTGAGTTTATATCTCACAATTTAGATTTTATTGTAATTCTGAGTTTATATCTCACAATTTAGATTTTATTGTAATTCTGAGTTTATATCTCACAATTTAGATTTTATTGTAATTCTGAGTTTATATCTCACAATTTAGATTTTATTGTAATTCTGAGTTTATATCTTGCAATTCTGACTTTCTTGTAATACTAAGTTTATATCTCGCAATTCTGACTTGTAATTCTGAGTTTATATCTCACAATTCTGACTTGTAATTCTGAGTTTATATCTCGCAATTCTGACTTTTTTCTCACAATTTGAGTTATTTCGCAATTTGACTTTTTTCTTGCAATTCTGACTTTTTTCTCACAATTCTGACTTTCTTGTAATACTAAGTTTATATCTCGCAATTCTGACTTTCTTGTAATTCTGAGTTTATATCTCACAATTCTGAGTTCATATTTCGCAATTTGACTTTTTTTCTTGCAATTCTGACTTTTTTCTCACAATTCTGACTTTGTCATAATACTGAGTTTATATCTCGCAATTCTGAGTTTATATTTCATAATTCTGACCTTTTCTCGTAGTTCTGAGTTGATATCTTGCAATTCAGACTTTTTTCTCACAATTTTGAGCTTATATCTCAATTCTGACTTTCATGTAATTCTGACTTTGAAGAAAATTGTAGACTTTTAAGAGAAATATTTTTTTCTGAGTGTCCCATTACACCATAGTGCTGAACTCATTTTTAACTCAGAACATCTGTGTAATGTTCATTAATATGCTAACGAGGAGTGTGACTCTGACGTACTTTGCGTTATTGAGTTTCTCTTCGTCTGTCAGGTCTTCTGCCTTGAGAAGGTCGTAGCGGATGGAGCCGGGCTGGATGGCGTCAATCAGGTCCAGGACAGGCATGCTGCTGCTTATGGATCCGTCCTGCAGAATCATAACAGAAGAGGTCAATTCTGATACAGATGGAATGCGTGTTTTTCTTCACGCTGAGCTGCTTACTTTAAAGCCGCTGATGGTGCCTTTGCCAGCCTGTGTGAGTGCGTCGTTAACCCAGGTCACGATGGTGTCGTCGTTGACCTTCTGCCCGTCTCCCAGATCCTCCAGGATGTTGAATGTGTATCTGCAGACAGAAGATGAGCGAGACCTTCAGCAGGCGTGTGGATCTCAAGCGTATGATTGTGTGTTTGCGTGGATCTGAAGCGTATGATCACGTGTTTGCGTGTCTGACCTCCTCATGAGCTGCCAGAGCAGAGCGAGCGTCAGTGTCCGATTGCCTTCGTTTAGATCCTGACCAGCGATTCCCACCAGAGAGAACTTGGCCTTCTTCTTCCCCAGTTCCACTGCGTAGTTACAGTTCTCCAGCTGCAGCACACAACACTCCAGTTACACACGCGTGTGTATGCGTGTGTGCGCGAGTGTGTGTGTGAGTGTGTGAATGTGTGTGTGAGTGTGTGTATGCGTGAGTGTGTCTGTGCGTGTGTGTGAGTGTGTGTGTGTGTGTGTGTGTGAATGTGAATGTGAATGTGTGAATGTGAGTGTGAGTGTGAGTGTGCGTGCGAGTGTGTGTGTGTGTGTGTGTGTGTGTGTGTGTGCGTGCGTGACTGTGTGCGTGCGTGTGTGTGTGTGTGTGTGTGTGCGCGTGACTGTGTGTGCACGTGTGTGAGTGTGTGCGTGCGTGTGTGTGTGTGTGTGTTTTCATTTTATATAATGAATGAACATAATTATTTTGTTACATTTTTAGTAATTTTTAAAGTACTTTGGTCATTTTACCCCAAACTATTACTATTTAGGTTTAAATTATTTTTATTTAATTTTTTTATTTATTTCCATTTAGTAATTTTAGTGCTTCAGCTTAAGCTAAATGAAAATTACTATTATAGTTTTTGTTAATATTTTGTTTTCGCTTCTATTTTTATACTTTCAGTTTTCATTTTAATTGTCATTTTATTATGTGCTTTTGTCTTTTTTTCCCCCCCAAAATATTACTATTTGGGTTTAATTTATTTTTATTTAATTTTTAGTTCAGGTTTATTTTTTATTTATTTTATTTCCAGTTAGTAATATTTTTAGTCCTTCAGCTTAAAATAAACATAAATTAGAGAAAAACATTTAGCGCATATAAATGAGTTCAAAACATAGACGAGTTCAAAAAAATTTGAAGTATATCATAATATTTCTATTTACTTTGAATTTTATTTCAATTAATAGAATGTTGGCAGCAAACAAGTCTGTTCTGAGTGGTAATTAATAATCTTGCAAAATCTTTTTTTTTTTCTTTGCTTTATGAAAGACAAGAAATGTAGATGCAAAAAGTTATGCCAAATAAGTGCTTTTGTTAAATAGCCAGTATAAAGAAGTGATGGAAATTAAAATGATAAAGAATAAATGTAAAATTTAAAAAGAGTTTAATAATTTAATTATAAAATAATATATAATGAAAACATATTTTTAAATTATAAATAAATATTTTACAAAATCTATTAAATATTTTATAATTATAAATATATATGTATATAATATAATTTTTTTTCGATTTAAATGTGTGATGTAATAGCGGAGTAGGTCCTTCCTAGGTCAAGGTGAAGGCAGAAGTTCACTTGTCCTTTCACTGGAAGCGTTTCATTGATAATCCTCTCTTGTAATGCATTTGTACCTTTTTCATGTTGCTGCCCAGTTTGGTATACGGTGGTTTGTTGACTTTGTCCCAGTCCACAGGAACCTTGATCTTTTCATAGAGCTGGAAGATCACCAGAGCATCGGCCAGATCCCTGGAAGAACACAGACAACACCGGCTCAGTGTCTTCAGCTGCGTTTGAAATCACATCCCAGCTGACGGGGAACGTTCTGGCAAGGTTCTCTTAAAGTTATGAGCAGTCATTCTTCCAGTATCCTCAATAAAACTCTGTTCAGTTGTCCAGTCTTTAATAACGTTCTCAACACGTTAGCACAACGTTATTCATACATGGTTCGTGGAGTGTTTTTCTGAAACATTTTAGTTGGATGTTCTTCTAACTAATTTTAAACATTAAAACATGTTACAAGTTGGTTCAGAGAACATTCAAAAGTAACATTCCCATAATGAGAAGAAGCAGTCGAGCAAGGCACTTGAGTATTGATATTTTCCCTTTCTTTAACTAAAAAAAAACCAAAAAACCTTGCACTGTGCTAGACTAACTGAGGCTTGTCACAGCACTTGTATATTGTTGCTCTCTCGTTGGTCTGATTGCTTCTACTTTGTAAGTCGCTTTGGATAAAAGCATCTGCTAAATGACTAAATGTAAATGTAAATAATGTTGCAAAATGATGAAATGTTATGCTTCTTTAAAGTTCTCTCTATCGTTCACACAAAAAAACATTTTTTAATCATTCATAAAATTGGACAATTTGATTTGATTCAGCTGGGATACTAGTGCACTACTTAGTCAAACCGTATTCATTATCAAGCGGTGCACGTTTTAAACAGTGGTTTGCTGCTCATTAGAGGCTTCTGAAAACAGAAATGCTTATTTTGCATTTGTCGAAATTAAAACTTTTTAAATTGAAAACAACTTTTTTTTTGCTTTGATGTATAATGTGAAGGTCATAATCACTGTATATACAGTAAATAGACTGTAGAAATAGTACGAATCAGCGATGCACCAAAATTATTTTTTTTACCGAAACTAAAATTAAAGTTTTCATTGAGCTGAAACTCAAAAAAAAGTTGATTTAAACATCAATTCATTAATGTATTTAATAAACAATACTCAAATAAAAAGAGTTGTATACAAGCATTTAAATTGCACATAAGCCCATTTTTATACTTATTAATGATATGATTATGTTTCTACTCTTATTACTGTTTCTAATTTGTTGTTGAAACAGTGATACAAAATTTTCATGACAAATTTATTTAAACATACATTAAAGGCACAGTATGTAATTTTCGTCGCTGGAGGGCGCGTATTCAAAATAAACAAAGAGACAAAGGCGTATGCGGTCGTCACCAGTGTATTAAAACACACAACATATTAAACCGTCTTTGGTGTTTCCATGTTTTCTACAAAACAAAACCGGAAATCGAGGGGTTATGACGTCATTGGCAGGCGACACAATGACACTATAGACACGCTCCGTGTCACTAGTTAAAATTGCTTATTTCTCTGGATTTAAATATTCCTCGAAATATTTGGGATAATGTAAGTACACAAGTCAGCAAAATATATTACACTGTTCTAGTGGTTTTTGGATATTTTAATAAAAAAATCTTACATGTTGTGCCTTTAATGCAAGATTAATGCATAGTGCATATATTTATCAAAATGCTGCTCTCTACCTGACTCGTGAGTTTATGGACACTGAATGTCTTTCCTGAGGTAAATGTAAACACGTCATCAGAGAAGCACTAATTAAATGTCAATTATTTCGACCCTTAAAAACAGCTTTGGATGAAACCAAAAGTTTCAGCAAAAAATGTTCTTTGTTGTCGAAATTTCGGTGCATCACTAAATTCTTAGCTGTTTATTATTATTTTTTATTTACTGTTATTCAATGACAATGTTATGCTGTTGTGTGTTTCTGACACTCACACGTAGAGATGATTGACGCGTGGATTGACGCCCAGTGAGTTCATCCAGTTCCTGAAGGTTCGCTCCTCTCTGGTCTCTCCTGACAGACATGAGAACATGATCACATCAGTTTAACATGATCTCTGAATATTGATCAGCAGCTTTACAATATATTGTAAACTAATTTATTTCTGTGATGCGCAGCTGTATTTTCAGCATCATTACTCCAGTCTTCAGTGTCACATGATCTTCAGAAATCAGTGCTGCTCAAGAAACATTTCTGATTATTATTATTATTATAAATATTGAAAACAGTTGAGTACATTTTTTTCAGGATTCTTTGATGAATAGAAAGATCCAATGATGGATGGATGGATCTTTTTGCAATATTTTTTAGCTGATAAAAACAACTTCTGACCATGGCATTGATCTATTTCAGTTCCCATTATTTACTTTCCATCATGTTGCTCCAAACCTGTATGATGTTTTGAAGAGTCTTGGGAATCAAACCGTTTCGGTTTCCATTTACTTTAATTATATGGACAAAAAAGTCAATGGAAGTCAATGGGAACTGAAACGGTTTGGTAGAAACCTCTTGTTTTGGGTTCAGCA